>NW_016241142.1:0-1042 GCF_001687245.7 Rhagoletis zephyria | reverse complement strand
TAAAATATCTGATTGATTTGTTCTATCTCTTCACTTCTTGGGAACCCTAAAACCGTTAACTTCGCTCATATTTACATACAACCATCAACATAACATTTCTTGGAGAACGAAAAAATAGCCAAAAGTTAGTGTTTTTTCCTTCGGTAGTCAAGCCCCAAAGACATTTTTCATCAATTTTGTTTACAGTGGGTTTAAGTTTACACTTTTTGGTTCAAAGTTATTCATATTATATCGTAATTTTATATATAAATTGACCGCAAATATGAAAATGATGATATGTATTTCCCCTTCCGGCAATTTTTTGATTTTTTTTGTTTAATACATATTTGAAGCCGATTTGTACATAGAATTATATGAACATACAAAATATTACATATACATACATAACAACATAAATATATAATTGAAGTTTTGATCAAAAAGTGTACATTTGAAACCACTGTAAAACGTGGTGGTAAAAGGGTGATGAGGTGGAAAAACTTTTAGGTTTGGCTACCGCGTATGGTCACTAGCGTTTGGCCACTATTTCGTTGAGCCTCGAAAACATCTTAAAATTGCTCCACGTCGCTATTTAATATAAAACCATTTTCAATGAAATTGCTGGCTGCATATGTTTGTGCGTGGCGCTGTGGAATTAGCTCCGCGGTGCAGAGTGCATAAATGTCCTTGTCCTAATGTTAAGTCCCTTTGTAGTTTTAAAATTTTGCTCATCGATAAGTTTAAGATTACAACGGACACAACCACACACATCCAGAAAAAAACACAGATATAATTAATTTAAAATAAGCGCATTTTGAACGAAATTTGAAATCGCGCAATAATAAGTAAGCAAAACAAGCTTGCACACTTACACACTTGCATATGCATACTTATAAATAAGTCAGCCCATAATTCGATTTAGATTAATTTTCAATTAAAAAAAAATATTGTTTTGCCCTTTCGTTATGTTCAAATAATTTATTTCGTAATTTTTTTTTATCGTTGTACTGTAACTTAGAAACTAAACGTTTTGTAGTAATTTAGTGCAAGATTTATGAGCAAA
>NW_016241141.1:0-1042 GCF_001687245.7 Rhagoletis zephyria | reverse complement strand
ATTTAATCACAACACGTTAACACATTCAGTACATTTGCCTTCTCAAGAATTTCGATGAATATATGGCGGGCCTCCATACTCCATTCATTCTGCCTTATTACAGGGTACCCGGCTGGAATAAATTAATTAAGTTTAGTTTTGTTATATCCATAGTTTTGTTATATTATATCCTCAGTACATTGCTAGTAAATCGATCAAAGCAAACAAGAAAAGTTTCATAACCAAATCATTTACCAATGCCTTTCATCTACCGTAGCTTATGTAATGCGTACTGAAACTAAATACGAAAGACGGAGCATTTGTACATACATACATATGCGCTTAAAGGCGAACTGAACGAGTCAGGATGGGGTTGATGAAGATCATGTGGAACGATTTCGATGTAAGGTCTAACGTCGATCAAACCACAGCCCGTGAATTGCATTCTAACCACCATTCTCATATCCCTACTAAACGCTCCACATTTTTTTTTGTTAACGTGTCGCTGAAGATGAGAGGGGGATAATGATCTATTATTTTTATTGCCCAAATAATAGACATAAGAACGATTATAAGAAATGTAAACATAACAAAACTGTCAAAGCTAAACTTCAAAATGGGGGGGATTGCCAGATGAATGTACGTAACCAATAGTTATTCAAGACACGAACCATTATATCAGTATAGACACGAATTGACATGGCCACTATGAAAACGCCCACACTGACTTACGATAAAAGAATCGGTGGTCACATACCAAGAGGCTAGAAAAATATTTTTCTTTTTGGAATTGGATACGGAGCGAACCACACTCATCAGCCCTCGCAAGAACGGAATTACAACCAAGTAATTAAAGTGGATTAAAAGCTTGTATTAAAAGCTGGCGACATTCGGGGAGTCGATAACTGAGTGGAAATAAATAGAGGCAAAAGATGCCGTCACATTCCTTCCGGCAAATCCCCAGCCATGTTGTTGCGTAGAATAAAGAACTTGTGAGCATCAAATCTGGACTACTCATTTAACAGCAATTGAGTCACCATAAGCCGGTAATACAAAATCATTA
>NW_016241140.1:0-1042 GCF_001687245.7 Rhagoletis zephyria | reverse complement strand
ACTCGGAGGTTTGCTATTGCCTGCCGGAAAGTGGGCTCGAGCCCAGGCCACGCATTTAATAATATGTAAGTGTATATTTTGAATTTAAACGAATTGGTTAATAAATATGCTCGATTTTTATAAATAGCTCGATGCGAGCGCCACCTAGCGAGTTTTCAAGTGGCCTATAATAAATTTGACTGAAATCTATGCAGTAGTTTCTGAGTTATAGTATTGACACAACATTTTTAAAAAAGTATATTTAAAATGTAACAGTTTTCTACTCACTAATATATGTCTGTATGCATTCGTTTTGCATATACATACCTACATTTTCATATTAATTTATTGTATTGCATTTGAGTTTGATAATTTCTGGCGACTGATTTCTACCTTAATTCTTGATAATTTTTATCTATAAATTTTTTAATGGTATTCAAAGTGCCTAACATAACTAAGTAGCCGCATACGGTTTTTCGCGTATAATTGTATTAACTCAAGGTTCCTTGTTTGCCACAAAACTCATAACCATATTTTAGCACACATTAATTATATGGGCAAACGAAAGTTTACTTCGAATGCTTTTCAACGAATTAGAACAAAATTGTGCATTTATGCGGACTGGGCGGCCGATGTAGCCGCCATTCCGTAGGGCCAAGGTTCGATCCTTGACTAAATGAACATGCAAAAAAAAAACAAAAATATAGAAAAACNTTTGGCGTTCGTAGGCGGCGTAAAACTGTAGGTTCCTCCATATGTGTAACAACATCAAGCCGCACACCACAAATTGGAGAAGCTCGGCCAAAAACTGAGCAAAAATGTAAGCGCAAAAATATCAAATATTAGTAAATTACGGTTTGTGAAAATTTTTGCACATGATACCAAAAATATATAATTTTTATTTAACACAAAGATTAAGACTTTCGTCAAAATACTTGTTTAAGAAAAATACTAAGATTTAACTACGTGAGCTAGATCGATTTGAAAATAGCAACAAATATTTCTTTATTTTAATTCCGTTGATAAAACTTTTAAACATCTGTAGTGATTTTTTGAAAATCGA
>NW_016241139.1:0-1042 GCF_001687245.7 Rhagoletis zephyria | reverse complement strand
CAAGCAGGTGGCAGCTAATTATGCAAATGCCAAAAACAAAAACTAAAACAAAAATGAAAACGAAAAAAACTGGCACCGAAAGAGACACTTGATACAAAACCAAAAAATGAAATCATGCACTGCAGCTCTAAATTTTTCTAATGACAGTGGCACTGGAAAAAATGAGTGCTTCTCCGGTGAGAATCGATGCAGCTGTGTGTGCCAGGTAAAAAACCTTTTTTTGTGTAAACAGTGCAAATAACACACAAAAAATGCTAGACATAGTGAGAAAAAGCAAAAAAAAACACAAAAAAACCAAGAATAAAACTAAACCAGCTTGGAAAAGGTCAGCTCTGACAAAACACAACAACAACAACAACAGAATAAAATACAGAAAAAAATCCTACAATCGATGCTGCACCTCATGTGCAACTGACAACTAGCACAATGAAAACAGAAAAACAAAATGAAATGAAATTAAATTAAAACAAAACTTCAAAATTGTCTAAATGGAAACTAAATACACTTTGATCAGTTTAAAGAACTTTTCACATAACAACAAGTTCACAATAACAAAAAAAACAAAGAAAAAGAAGCAACTACTTTTTGCTGCCACTGCACAATTTAATTGTTAGCTAACGAATATAATGAACAAAACAGACAGCAATTGTGTGCCTTTTCTGCCGTTTATCAGCTCTGTTTATCAGCCGGAAACGGTTCAGCAGTAAAGTGCAAGTTGCTGCTGACGTTCCTTCTCAGTCGTCAACAAAAAAAGATAAAGATAGACAGCAACAGAAGTCAAGTAAAATTACACAGTTTTCATTGATCCAGTGTGGCTGCAAACACACAGTCAATGACAGACAAGATTTGATAAGAAAAGAAAAGCTAGCTAGCTTGTTAGCTAGCTTCCAACAAGAAAACCAACAACGACAGCTGAAGAGTGGAAAAAAAGTAAGAGATAAAACACAGACAGATCAGAGAAAACGCAAACAAGAAATAAAATGTCATGTGTCGGCAATCACTGTGCCACTGGTGGTAGTGCACTGACACTGACAAGAGACAT
>NW_016241138.1:0-1042 GCF_001687245.7 Rhagoletis zephyria | reverse complement strand
AATAGCAGATGTGCTATACATGGCGATGGCTTTGGCATCTACCGAGGCCGCAGATTACATGCAATTTATGCCCACTAGGGGGTTTTCCACCCGGACAAGGATGCGAAATATCCGCTAAAAGATCATAGCAACATAAGAGTGTAGATGCGTCTCAAAGTTATGGGAAATATTTTTAGCTTAACCTAATTGCTCATTGGCGAATCACAATACATGACCGGCTAATTTTATTTGAAATCAGCATTTTCTAACACCACAATGTACGCTGGGAATAACTTGGAATGTAAAATGCCTTAAATTAAATAACAATTTAACTTCTAGGACAGTTCAGCATTAATTTCCAATGCTAGAAATGTATTTCTATATGTAATTTCCCAGGTTGAATGAAATTTAATATGCGCAAAGAAAAATAGTGAAACAATATCAATTTTCAAACTCGTTAACCTCAGGATGGATACACGCATAACCGTTTTAGTGTTCCTGCAGAACGATGCGCTTGAGGAGCGAGCAATTTAACTTTTTTGTTATTTTTTTTTTACTTCTTTCTTCATTTTGCAACTCGGCGGGTTCAAGTTGAAAGACAATAGATATTGCGGTGCATAAAGTTTTCATTTAGCAATTTTTTCTTGAATAATCGCATTTTTATGGCTAACAGCATTGGTTGCTTGGAAACACACAGAAAGGAGATGCATACGCTGATAGCATGAATCAATTAAAAAAAAAAAAATTATGCAAAAGCAAAACCACGGCAACCCACTATTTACAAAGTCATTAGTTTGGCGAAGGAAAATCATCCAGTTTACCCATGTATGTATCTGTATATCGTAAGCTGAAGAGAGTATGGGGAATTATGATAGATTAGTAAGTGGGAGGATTCATGGTAGTAATAGTGTCTATGGAAATACAATAGTTCAGACTATATTTAATAAAAAGCCACAATAATTATGCTAAAAGGAGTGCTAGTTACTACCGAAATCGACCGTTTTTTATAGGTTTTTTTTTAGAGCCCTGGGGATGCTTTCAAACATAGCACGTCGATTAAGTG
>NW_016241137.1:0-1042 GCF_001687245.7 Rhagoletis zephyria | reverse complement strand
TTTTCAGATTTAATTTTTTAGATCATAAAAAATTTAAAGCGGTCGCAAATATGGTTAATAATGAAAAAAAAATCCGAATAACGATTATTTTCGATCGAAAAAAATAAAAATCACAGCCATTTAATTTGGCCGAAAAATAAATGTCCAAATTCTTGATCGAAAAAATTTAAATCATAAAATTACGATTTTGCAATGGTTTGAAAAGAAAAAATCTTGATATTTAACGGTTAGTATTGGTCCCTGCCATATCTATCTTATCTTATAATAATTTTTGTGTTTCGATATTTTTATGCAATTTTTCTCCCACTACAAAAAGTTCTCGTACAGAGATTTTTTTACAATATAAATAATATTTTTCATAAAAGAAAATTTTGTTAGTTTTTTATATAAAATATTGTTAATTTTATAACATAAAATATTTAAATATAAGTTTCAGACTTTGTCTAAAATTTAGAAAAACTAGCAAAATTTTTAGCAAGATTTCCAACTTTTTTGTCAGAATTTTACATAAGTTTTGGTATGCAGTTTATAGCCCATTCAATTTTCGTATAATAATGTGCTATTTTGAAGCTGCTGAAAGATTCCGTTGATTTTTAATAATTTGTTCTGATGGTGTTGTTAATTTTCATCTCTACATATGTACTTTATACNAGCAAATTTTTCAAAATTTTAGACAAAACTTGAAACTTATATTGAATTTGCTTAAATTATATCTTTACCTTTGAACAATATTTAAAAAATGTACGAACAAATTTTTTAAAAAAAGCATAAAATGGTTTATATTATGAAATGAACAACATGTTAAATAAAAATTAGCGAAAGATTTTTTATAAACTATATTAAAATTTAAAAATCAATGAAAACATTTTGTATGAAAAACATTTTAATATTGTAAAAAAAATCTCTGTACGTAAATTACAATCCTCTACATTTCGTATCAAATTATATCCTCTGTTGGCTTCGAATAGCCTTTTCAAATACCAGTTCAATTATTATTTTTTTTTTTCGTCCGCTTCCCACAGCTCGTCTCATTGACTTTAAT
>NW_016241136.1:0-1042 GCF_001687245.7 Rhagoletis zephyria | reverse complement strand
TCTAAATTTACCGTTATACGAAAGTAAGGGTGTGCAATAAGTATTTCGATATATGTAAATATTTAGTTAAATCCATCATGCCAAAGAGTGACCGTAGGTTAATGCGATATCTTCTTGGGACTCTCCAATTGGATATATAGCTTTGTATTCAACTTGAACGAAATTAGTCAATCCATGGCACACTTATTTAAAAAAAAAAATAATTATTGTTTCGCAATTTTTGTTTGGCCTATGTTTCTATATTCATTTGCACGAATGAAATATTTCCAGCGTGATGGGAAATAAGGCTTTCCGTATTTTTCCCAAATTTGCAAAAATTCACAAAAGTATAGCTAATATGAAAAACTGTTTAGTATATTTGGAACCAATGACCTAAATACACCCCAGAAATATGAGTGTTGTTCTTTACACCTTTAGACTAAAGGCCAGTGCAATTATCAACGCAACAATTACAATTTGGTTGAAAAGCAAAAAAGTTTAAGTGTAACCATTAATTAAAAGGACTGCCAGAGATGATATTTGAAATTGTCGTTTGCATTTATAGATTCTTTATCTAATAATATCCGTCACAAACCTTTTTGCTGAACTCTGAGTTATTAACAAGAATCCATCTTATTCCACTAGTGTACTTTGTTCACTGGGGGGTCGATGCGCGGGCTCTTGTAATTAAAATAAGCGATTAATATTTTACAGGGTTGTTGTTGACCTCATGATATAATATATTTTCACGATTACCAAAGGATTTCAGAAAAATTAAATTTTCGACCCGCCCTAATGTAGCGCCAACACACAAGAAAATACAAGCGGAAATGAAGAGTGTAAATCAGTGTCAGGAAAAATACACACGCATATATAAATAGCAAATAAAGCGAACAGAACCTCGCGAGGCTACTGGCTGCCTGGCACTGGTGTTAATTAATAATTCAGGGCTTCTCACCACCTTGCCATCAAAATATTTAAGTTTAATTAAAACATGCTTTTAATTAGCCGCTACAATATAATACAGAATAATATTAATTCAAAGTGAGACATTTTTGCATAA
>NW_016241135.1:858-1049 GCF_001687245.7 Rhagoletis zephyria | reverse complement strand
AGTTGTAAAGCTCATACAACTCATCGTTCCATCGTCTACGGTATTCCCCATCGCCCATGCGTAGAAGCCTGTATATCTTCCGTAAGATTTTTCTCTCGAATACTCCAAGACCCGCCTCATAAAATGTTGTCATTGTCTAAGCTTCTGCGGCATATAACAGCTCGGGCATGATGAGTGACTTATAGAGTGCG
>NW_016241135.1:0-848 GCF_001687245.7 Rhagoletis zephyria | reverse complement strand
CCGCCTCATAAAATGTTGTCATTGTCTAAGCTTCTGCGGCATATAACAGCTCGGGCATGATGAGTGACTTATAGAGTGCGGTTTTTGTACGTCGAGAAAGGACTTTACTCCCGAATTGCCTACTCAGTCCAAAGCAGCACTTGTTGGCAAAAGTAATTCTGCGTGGGTTTTCCATGCTGACATTTTTATCGGTGATAGTGCTGGTTCCCTAGTAAATGAAATTCTCCACTTTCCCGAAATTATAACTGGCAACAATGACGTGGGTTCCAAGGCGCGAACGCGGAGAATGGAGATACTTCGTCTTGTCCTCGTTTACCACTAGGCGCATTCGCTTTGCTTCCTTATCCAGCTTGGAAAAGGCAGAAGAGACTTCGCGATTTTTGTTACCGATGATGTTGGTGTCATTGGAATCCTTGATCGGGAATAGGAGCTCACAATAATAATGATAATCATAATAATATTATCTCATGTTCTTCAAAATTTCTTTACTCGCAATATACGTAGTAGGCCTTGGCGACCCCAAACGAAATTGCTTACGATTAAAAGTTAACTGATTTATAATGCTAGGGAATGGTGTCAACAATTTTATGTTTTCATTAAGTATTTTTTAAACAGCTTTCATGCGATAGTTTTTTGTTTTCGGTACTCTTTTATCATTTTGTTATTTCTTTCAGTAGTTTTTAGCCGATTTCAAAAAAAAGGAGAAGGTTATCAATTCGTCGGGTTTTTTTTATGCATGTTACCGCATAACTTTGGACCACGTCAACCGATTTCCAGGTGATCCCATACTAATTTGGTTTAGATCCAATCATTGGATCTTGAAAAAATTAACGGTACTATTACACTTT
>NW_016241134.1:0-1042 GCF_001687245.7 Rhagoletis zephyria | reverse complement strand
GTTTTCCATAGACGCACTGTGTAAAAATGTCCGCTCTTTTCGGTGGATATATTTGGATACAGTTTTAGATCTTTTATGGATACTTTAAAGGCTAAGGCAGTGGCAACACTGTATTTGCCGTATTTTATTAAAGTTCAAATATATGTACATATAAGTTCCCATTTTTACAAATGTGGCGACCCAAAATCTATTAGAAACAGCTAGCCTTATCTCGGAGAAAATTTTCATGTCGGCCTGTGTTAAGTATATAAAATTTAAAGAATTTTCTCTAATCCGAAAAGTCTTAAAATACTGGGCCGATTTCAAAGGTTTTTATTTTATGTAAATATATATAGTGACCCAAATATGAAGGGGGACGTGACATTTTAGCTCATTATTCTTTTATGAAAGTATAGCTGATTACTTACAAACCCCATTTAAACCCAAATTTCACATTTTAAGCAAAAATTAATTAATTCTGCCTTTTTTTAATTTAAAATTTTAGTATAGCAAAGTGCAAATTTAAGGTAGCTGACACTAACCGTTGATTTTTGGAATTTTTTTGTTGACGGTGTTCCGCATTATTTATCCATATAAAATACTTTAGAACATACTTTTTATGGAAAAAATTCGTAACACTGCACATTAGGTCAAATGATACATTTGGATGTGCGAAGTCCAATTGCGTAAAGGCAGTTTTACATTATTTTTTGTTGCCATTCTGTAGGGAATACTCCGAAATAACAGAAACTTCACTTAGTTTTTGTAAAATAAAAAACACCGTTATACCGCATATTTTTTGTAAAGTTCGAATAACTAAAGGAAAATTTTAAATGGGAAACAAAACTATATCTAAGTGAGAACCTATGTCCCAATTTAAAAAAGTGACTTTTTATCATTTGTTTGCAAAAAAAACTGACTTATTTGCATAACCTCAAAAATTTTCTGATTTATTTCCATTTATGATTTTATGTAAGCTTTTACAATTTTTTTAACTTTCGGCAAGCAAAATGACATCGGAAATGGATAAATTAAGATGTAATGAGTTGAATTTATTTTACTT
>NW_016241133.1:0-1042 GCF_001687245.7 Rhagoletis zephyria | reverse complement strand
ACATGACCTGAGCACCAAACAGCCTTTAAACAAACAAAAAATGGCCCCCTCATCCTCTTCTTCCTCTTCTGCCACTCTTTCCCCTTCAAACTCATCAAAAGTTTTCAAGTGTGGCCCACCATCAAGTGCATCACTCTACTTTTCTCCTCTTTCTCCTTTTCTCTCCCCAACTTCCTCATCGGTATCACCTCACCGTCAGCTTTGCCATCGTGCACTGCACCTAGTTGCCTTTTCCTTCTTTCTGGTCACCCTCCTCCTCTTAACGACAACAGCCTCCACAGTGTCTGCCAATTCCAACACGCAATCATTTCCCACCTTTTCCTACTGCAGGTAAGTTACCAAACCAGCTCATGTAAACTTTTACTGGCCATAAAAACAATTCACCGCCGTCAGCAGCAGATCAACCATTCAGTTTGAAAGTGTCAACTTAATTGTTTGTCACTGATACAATTTATTGCAGAGAAGCCGCCCATGCCGTCACTATTTTCAGTTGCAGATCCATGTAGCTAAATTAGCAGTGCCACTATCCGGTTCCGGTATGATAGCACCCACTATACCCCCTCTAGTCTCTCACATTTTAGTCCGATCTCCTTTTCGGTGACAGTGTTGTCTGTCTTTATCTGAAAGTCTGACTGACTGATAGTGTGTCTCTCACAACTTGTACGTCAAACACAAAATGCTGTTTGCCAAATGAACAGAAAGAAGTAGTAGGTTTTCTAATAATTAGCAAATGTAAAGAGAAAGAGAGCAAGAACACTAGGGTACGGCAGCTGAACACACACATACACACACTGACTTGACGCAGACAGTGAACTACTACGTCTAATTATTACGAAAGCAGGGCTCAACGGCCATCGAGACTAATCTCACCGAGACAGCCGCTCTTTTTTTTGTTGCCCATTTTTTGCTGCCCATTTTTTGCTATCTCTCCCGTCGGGAGAAATATGCGATATGGGCAGTGAGTGAAGTAAAAGAGGCGAATGAGTGAATAAGATGTCAGGAAAATGTGAGAAAAATGTCATAAAGATTTTTTTCTGTTATT
>NW_016241131.1:0-1042 GCF_001687245.7 Rhagoletis zephyria | reverse complement strand
TGACTGCAATTGAGAGAGCGCAAAACGATTTCGAAAATATATTTCACTTACTCGTGCTGCACTATCAATCTGCAATTCGCTTTTCGGAAACAAGAAACGGTTTTTCACTGGGCGATATTCGGTCGTCTGTAGTTTATAACACCGTGTAAGTTAAAGAAAATAAAAATAAGTTCAGGGTTTTACGAAAATTTTTATTCTTGAGACTAAAAAAGAATTGTACCACTTTCACAGCTACTAACTATTATTATCTTTTCTCATAGTAGAATATGATTCACGTATGAAATTTCTAAATTTTACTCTTGTTATTTAGTTATAGACATTGATAATAAAATGAAATTTTCCTTTTTACGACTTTTCGAGATGTTGTGATGACTTTTCGGGACTGATCAAGGTTTTTCCTTGTTTAATTTTTTGGGCATTTCCAGATTGTCGTGTTTTTATTTTTTGGGGGATTTTACGATTTGATTTTCGAGATTTCCTTGAGATTTTTCGAGATTCTTCGTATTTGAATTTTATTTTTCGCTATCTTTGCTATTTTTTTTTTTAACTTTTCGATATCTTTTATTTATATTTTGGAGTCTTTCGACATTTTTATGTGCTTTTACGGTGTTCGTCGTGTTTAATTTTCAGAAACTTTAGGGTTTTTTCGGGATTATTCAAGTTTAATTTTTGGAACCTTCGTAATTTTTGGGTCTTTTTTAGGACATTTCGAAATTCTTCGTACATTTAAATCTTTCTTCGTATGAATGCTTAATAAATAAAAAAAAGCTTACCGGTCATTCTTCGTTGAAATATATTGGTCGAATTTCGCGAGTTATTTTTACGCCAAAGAAAGCAAAAAAAAAACAGTTTTCTCAACTAACTCCAAATTTGATTATAATTTTTTTAACAGCGCATTTTACAGCTCACTAAAAAAATAACTGTTGTTTGATATCTCTAGTTTTCATATAAGTAAATATGTAATCGAGCTAATTGTCAAACATTTTTGCATTCCCCTTTGTTCAGGCAAGTACTTTAAGCGCTACTCGAATTTAACGCAACA
>NW_016241130.1:0-1043 GCF_001687245.7 Rhagoletis zephyria | reverse complement strand
TTCGAAAACAGCTCAAATTGAACAGGTAGCAACAACAACCATACACAAATACTGAAATTTTTAAATTACAATTTTGGTCGTATACTCGATTTTTAGATTTTTTTGCAACTCGCTTCAGCTCGCGCAAATCATAATAATTTTTTTAAGTATTTTGGCGAGATTTTATAAATCCGGTGAAGAAACAGTACCAACTTTTTTATGGAGAATGATGCACCCTAATACAGTTTACACGCATAACTGCACGCGTGCTTAAGTGTGATGAGGGTTATATGAGAGTGTGCACATATGTGTGCGTTAAAGGTGTTGATGTGTTTACCTTTGACCCCCTTTTTGGCTTCATATTTTGCTGCTAAATTTTTTTGCTGCCAGTTTACGCCTTTCGCACCTAACTACTACATACCTTTTTACACGCCATAAGCATGGTAGAGGGTTCGATTTTTTTCGTTTGAATATCTTTTTGCACCTTTCGTCAATTTAACGCCTGGTGTTTGTCGTCAATTTCTGTTAAGCAATTTGCGCTTGTTACTATTCTTCATATTATCCTTTTCACCCCCTTTATTCACGTGGCACACAAAAGTCAAAACGGTCTGTACAAAAGAGAAAAAATTTAACCAAGCCAAAGTCGACTTTTAGGCGCTTCATCTAATCACGTTTGCATTTTTTTCCTTTGTTTTTAGTAAATTTGCCGAAATCTTTCAAGGCACGCACACTTAAGGAAGGAAAAGAAAGGAAACTACTTAGTTACAGCAAATATGTAGGTCTATGCTGCCCTAAAGGCACTTCAATACTTAGGAGAGGGCGCTCGTCTTCTTAGCGTACACTTTTACCTTCCACCTAAGTACTTGCGTGGCTCCCTATTCAATCTTGGTATCTTTGTTACTGAACTTCCTAATCTCTTTCATAACTATTACCATTTTGTATCACTCTGCTTAGTTGTTATTACTCTAGTTAGGGGGAAACATTTTTCTCTGCCTCTAAGTGTACATTTCACCTTTTTGTAACGCCCATCCATAAGTTCCAATTTATGCTGACACACATGCCAC
>NW_016241129.1:0-1043 GCF_001687245.7 Rhagoletis zephyria | reverse complement strand
AATACATAAGTATTAGTAAATACGTATGTACATATGTATGTACACATATGTGCAATTGCTTTCAAGGGTGTTAAAGAAAATTAAATGAAAATGCATGTCGCGCAGAAAGGAGAAAATTTGTGTTACCAGCGTGAATGAAATGATTTCACATTCCGTCTGCCTTTTTTCCGCCAAATACACAATTCCTACGTACCTACACCCACATTGGCTTGACTTTGGCTTACAATCCTGACATTTCTTACAATTCTGTGAATATAATTGAAGGCAAATGTCAATACCGGCTTACCGTACCTGCTGCTTTCGTCTGAAAATAAAGTAGAAATGTTGAAGGTTGCAACGCTTTTGGCTTGCCTCTGCTGTCAGTCGTCATCTATGAATGATTGCTTTGCTACCGCACAAATATCAATAGACAGAACAGACACATATTCTTTCAGCTACAATGATTAAGCTGCTGCAGCTTTGACTTTTTGCATCGAATTCCACTGCGAGCAGCAGTTTAATCCATTAATCCAGCTGCTTTTAATTTTTTCCCTCCGTTTTGTACTTTTACTTCTGGGTTGTACCACACAAAGCGTATTGGCTGCAGTTGGAGTGAACTACTCAGTACGATGCCGTTCAAGCATAGTTAAATATGGCTTCTAATGTACAGTCACAGCAGTGCTGACACACATGCATAGTGCGTTACAATGCATTAGGTAGTCGCTGGAACTCGTACGATTTAATGGTTTTAAGCTCCGAGCAGCAGTGAAACTTCGAATGACAGAGCGCTCCTGGATTTTAGATTTCTGCACAAGTGCGACCTGATATTTCTTTTCCATAATACTAATTAATGCTTTGTAACGTAGGGTGATTTGATTGCCCTTATTACATATTTCAACTTAGATTTTAATTTTGTTGCCCTGCCTTTCACAAGCCAAGTTCCTTGGGCCAGGACCACATCCGGACCCTTGTCCGTGATGAAAGTTATCAGGTCGAGAGAGGCTTGTACACAAACTTGAAGAGTGCTTGACCTGAAATTGATTGTGTGATGTCTGTTTCACCGA
>NW_016241128.1:0-1043 GCF_001687245.7 Rhagoletis zephyria | reverse complement strand
TTAGACTGGTTCAAAAAATGCACTATTCCTTTTTAGAGATGGCTCACCGCGAAGTTATATTTTTCACATGAATAATTCAGAAATGATACAGAAAAAAATATGTTCAAATTGGATTTTCTAACTAGTGTTTAATGTACTATTTCCACTGAAAGCTTAACTGCAGCTAATAGGTCAAGTGAGTTGCAAGGATTTTCACATCTGGTGATCGGCAGGGTTTTTTTCTTAATTCTTGCCGTTTTACTTTCGTTTGCTTGTACTTAATATGAGTAACTAGCCCCTTAAACTTGTAATGCCCTTTTTGCAATAGGCATAAACTGCAAAATGAAATTAACTATAAGTCAACATATCGAAACGAATGATTTATATTTTTGAAGAAAGTTGAATGCCTTAAAAAAGACTCTTATTATTTTTGAGAAAAACACTCTTCCAAAAGTGATTCAAGGTTAAATTCGAACATACTAAACATTTTATTTATTTTTTATAATTTTCGACAAACGGATTAAATACGATATCATGAAAAGTTCTTGGATTTTTTATAGTTATATATTTTTTTGATTTATACGGTTTTTGTTAAAGAATGCACTATATTTATATAAAAAATATACTGAAATAAAGGAATTAAAAAATTGGTAATCAAAACTTATCAATATGTCGGGTGCGTGTGAAATGTGAAACACACTTTATTAAGCTTAATGATTCAAAAAAAAATAAAAAATAAATATAAAATTACCAGGAAAAAAGTTATGTTACGAGTATTCAGTAATAAATTTTAACATTTTGCCGAAAGTTGCAAACAAATTTTATTTTTTATACGATCGAGTTTAACACTAAATAACTTTAGGATGAAATAATTTATGTAAAATCATGTAAAATATGAAATACATTTGATACAGCCCCCAATTCTTTGCAAATATATACATTAATCGCTCATTTCGATATGTTAAATTAAAAACGAGTTATATATTAAATTTCAGAATTGAATATTTTTTTTATGATTTATTCAGAAAATACAAATTCACGATGAGCGACGCCTAAATCCTAAT
>NW_016241127.1:977-1043 GCF_001687245.7 Rhagoletis zephyria | reverse complement strand
TAGTGCGAATGAAAAACTTGATTAAAAATTCAATTCATAACTGTAAGGTCTGTGTTATTTACAGAG
>NW_016241127.1:0-784 GCF_001687245.7 Rhagoletis zephyria | reverse complement strand
TTCATAACTGTAAGGTCTGTGTTATTTACAGAGAGAAGGCGCGGGAGCAGTTGATGGCAGCGTTACCACCGGAACGGACTGAGGTATCCAGACCCTTCACCGACTTCACCGACCGANCAAGGCGATTCACCAGACATTCTGCAGAAGGTGGAAAGCAGAATACCTGAAGGAATTGCAGAAGAGAGTGAAATGGCACTCCCCCCAACGAAACCTCGAAGTTGACGATCTAGTCGTCGTCAAAGAGGATAACCTTCCCCCAAATGAATGGCGACTTGGCAGAGTAATTAGGGTCTTTTCAGGTCAGGACAGCCGAGTACGAGTCGTAGAAATACGAACGGCACGCGGAATTATAACCCGACCAATTGTAAAATTGGTACTTTTGTCAGATTGACAAAACAAAATAATAATCGTATCTCTCTTTACAGAACTCAATAACGCAAAATGGTACGTGCAACCAAAAGCAACACCCAAACTAACAAGGGCCAATACCGCTGCCCAGTGTGCCGCAGCAACCACCGCCTGGCTTTTTGTCGCGAGATGCGCAGGATGGAACCGGCCGAGAGACTGCGTGCTGTCCTCGTGCACCGCCACTGCGCCAACTGCCTGTCGCCGCATCACACGGCGAAGAATTGCGCATCGCCCCGAAAATGTGAGCATTGCCGAGACCGGCACCATAGCCTTCTCCACCTGGGCGAGGCGCCCCGATATGAGGAAGACGTGCTACTGGGATTGGACAGCCAGAGATCCGTCAGAGACGACCGTTCCGCCCGTACACCATCCGGCC
>NW_016241126.1:0-1043 GCF_001687245.7 Rhagoletis zephyria | reverse complement strand
ACAGGCGTATTTGTATGCACGGCAATGCTGATATGTATGAGTGTATACGCCCAAACTTGTACTTACATATGTATATACACGCCAAGTTTGTAGCCGGGTCCTCAGCACCAACAATGTTTTTGGCACCAATTCTGCAGTTGGCCGCCAATCAAAATGTCCGCCTACGAAACAAAGTCGACCAACAACAAAAGTGTAACCAAATCTAGTAAAATTGTTGCATACCTTTAGGCAATTAGTCAAACTGTTGCCAAGTGAGTGTTTGTTGAAGCGAATCAGTGACTAAACAAGACAGCACATTGAAAGCTAAAAAAAGGAAAATTCCCTGCCCTTTGTAGCTTTGTCAGGGGTTATGGTTGCCCTGAAAATCGGATAGTTGCTTAAAACGATAATATTATGAATGGCTTTAGCTAGACAAGGAAGAAGGCAAAGACATGCCTTTTTGCAGGGTTGAGTGTAACATCAAACACATTTTGCACCGCGAAGGCCACATTTTTTGGAAGGAGCGAAATCACCATTAGCGAATCTGCGAAAACTGAAAGATGTTTGATAATTTTTTACCAGATGGTATTACGCATTTTTCCCCATATAAAACAAAAAAAAAAAATAAAAATGCCGAACATACTTTGTATGACACTGTCTGCAAAAAAAATGACCAAAAATCAATGCTATTTTTTAGAAATTTGAAACTTGCACTTTCAAATTTAAATTNAAAAAAAAAAAATACACAAACTTTTCAAGTGAGGCAGTAGAGCTGTCCGAAGTAATTCAGGAAACTGCTTTGAATTTTTATTTTTTTTAACAGCCTCAAATTTTCAACTTAACTCCTTAAAAACTATATTCGCATGACTTCCGACACTAAACAAAATTTTTAATTCGGTTATTTTTTCACCAATTTTTAGATTTAAATTGGCCTAAGAAAGAACAATATTTATACTATTTAAAAGAATAATTAATTTTGTGCGGACGTTGTAAATGTGTATATAAAAATGTGGAAAATTTTTGGAATAAATCGGAAATTTACACCAATTGTTATTATTTTTCCC
>NW_016241125.1:664-1043 GCF_001687245.7 Rhagoletis zephyria | reverse complement strand
AAATAATAAACTCATTTATATTTGCTTTCAATTGTTTTGTCAATTTACTTTTTTTATATACTGATAAACAATTTTTTATTCAATTATTAACAAATTTTTTTTGTTAAAAAAATCACCGTTTATTTTTTAACTCGTTTAAAAATTCAACATTGTATTTATTACATTCTATTCTATGCAAAATATTTTTTCACTTTTTTCACAATTAGCATTACAAATAAAATACATCAGACAAAAAATTGAACATAAACACATCAAAATTGAAAACAAAAAACAACCTATTTGTACAGTTCACCTTTTCTGCCCAACACCCTCCACAGATTCAAATGCTGCTAAAAATCCTCTAAAAAGAATCAAAAGAATCAACAATGTCAACAATGAA
>NW_016241125.1:0-648 GCF_001687245.7 Rhagoletis zephyria | reverse complement strand
TTTTTTGTGGCCCCTTTTGTTGCCCCTTCAAAACCCATACATTTTTGTGCCCACCAGAAGTTCGCCCCCTCTCCCTGATCACAGCCATGATCAGCGTGCTAATGCTATGCTAATTAATGCCGCGCAATAAATTTGCGTATCTATTGAGCAGCCAATGCCAATGCCTGCTCACTGGCTCAATGGCACTTGACAAAACACACCGGAGAGCCAGCAAAACACATCAAACATTCAACACACACACACACACAACAAAGCAGACAGACACACATTAGGAGAGGGCAAACGAAAGCAGAGCAGAAATTTATTGCGCCTTAAAAGTACACAGTTGACAAACACCACGAGCAGCACACTGTGCTGTTCCGAAACAACATCAGGAAAAAACAAAAAAATCAGTAAAAAAGGATTCAGAGGTAGAAAAAAAACTTGAATTGCAAATCAATGTTGATTCGCGTACCTGTCTGAGGGAAAAAGGGGGAAAATAAAGATGGGCTAAAACACATTTGTTATTGTTGTTGCTGTTGCTTTCTGTTTAATGATGCATGCATTTCAAGGGTAATATGCAGCAGTTTCTGGTGAAGCACTAGAAAGGCTAACCGACGTTAATATTTTAGATAAAACATCAAAATAAACATGGCCGGCCGGCACTTC
>NW_016241124.1:0-1043 GCF_001687245.7 Rhagoletis zephyria | reverse complement strand
ATACTAATGCATGAAAATCCTAACCTCAAAAAAATCACCCTTTACATACGTATATGCAGTCACTTAGCAGATTTACAGTGGTGTTCAAAACAATTGGAACTACATTTACTACGTTTCTTGAATTCTATTTATATATATATCATCAATGGCTTATTGGAAAAATGCTGGCTCTATAGCTTTTTCAAATGATGATATTTGGTCGGCTCATCGCACTTTGAAATGTTCAAAAATTCATATTCGCTTATGATTTTACTTATTGTTTACAAAACAAGTAAATCATGTTCTTACTTTGGAGCAAGTTTTTCGCTTTGGTTGCAAATTGGGTTACTATTTCAGTAAAATCAAATACGTTTTTTTTGTCTTCTGCAGCGAAAAATGTTCGAAAAAACATATTTGATGTGTAAACATCTTAACTCTCAGTATGGGTAAAACTTAGGTTAACTTGACAGAAAATTTGTTATTGCTTCTTTCATACATATGTATACATATGTACTAATCTGTACAAATGTACCAATCGAGTGCCACTGCCTTAAAAATTTATGCAATTTAAAAAAAAAAAATCAACAAATTTTCGGGAAAATTTCGATTTTTTTTAATTAGATTCTGAGTATACAGTTCTAGTAGAATAAAGTACAAGTTTCAAATGGCTAAAAACTACGATTGATTTTTTAGAATTTTTAAAAAATCTCGAAATTTATACGAATGTTTGTTGATTTTTTTTTTTAAATATTCCATATATTTGGAAACTTGAATTTACACGGGTTTTGTTAGGGAATAAACTATATTTTTATAAAAAAATAACGAAAATTAAATAACAACGAAAATAATACGTTAAAACTTGGCAAAAAGTGGTTCGGCTATAACTTTTTGACCACTGTATGTATTTTTTAATATTTAATAAAATTTGAATCGAATGTCCTAAAAACCAATTTTAGCAGCTTACAAAGCTCAAAAAAGTTCAAATTTAGATAGTTTTTTTTATTCATATTAAAACGGGACTTTCGGTGCACGATCGCAGGGATCTGGCAATAAAAAGTACTCAG
>NW_016241123.1:0-1043 GCF_001687245.7 Rhagoletis zephyria | reverse complement strand
GTTAATTAAATGAAATTACAATACGTTTACCTATTAAAAATAAAAGTGTGTATCTATTCCATATCAATGCACAAACTATGACATTGCGCGCCAAAATAGAATAATTAACCAAACTAAGAACATGAAATATTTATTGAAGGCTGTTTTCTCAAGTAGGTTTTTAAATTTATCTGCCCTTTGAACATAAATTTTGTTCTGAAAAAATGTGTTTTAAGGGCAGATAAATTTTAAAACCTACTTGAGAAAACGGCTATAAATAAAATTGTTTATTTTTTTAATTATTTAAGCATTTTTTCATCAGTGTTTGAATTATACATATTATTTGACTCTATTAATTCATATCCGCATTCACCTATCTGAATGACTGAAATTACGCCACAAACACGCCATTAAATTTAACAAGAAATTGCAAATATGTGCAGTCACTCACAGAAGTGTTCGTGAATTATTTTTTTCACAGTATTCAAAATGTTTTGCATAATAAATATTTATCGTAAATTTTTATTTAAAATAATGCTCATTCTATAATAAAAACCATATAAATCATTCTCGCAAACTTTGTACAAAATTCATAAAAATGAATCACACTTAAAAAAAATGTTCACCAAAATTTCAAACAAAACAAAATCTATTTTTATATGGAAGAAAATACGCAACACCGTCGATAAAAAAAAATTCTAAAAAATCAGCCGTAATTTTTAGCTACTTGAAACTTGCACTTTATTATACTAAAATTGAATGAGCTACATAACTGCATACCGAAAATTTTTCTAAAAATTCTGAATAAAAAGTTTGAAATTTTCATGAAATCTTTTTAAGTTTGATTAATTTTTATGAATTTTGTACAAAGTTTGCAAGAATTATTTATATGATTTTTGTTATGGAATGAGCTATATTTTAAATGAAAATTAACGAAAGAGATTTATGATGGAAAACGTTTTGAGCATTGTGAAAAAAACTAAATAACGAATACTTCTGTGAGTGACTGTATGTTTTTTATTTATACAATTTACTAAATAATTTCGCTCACAGAAGTACGCATC
>NW_016241122.1:0-1043 GCF_001687245.7 Rhagoletis zephyria | reverse complement strand
ATATTTTTTAGAGCGATTGCCACCTGTTTAAAACTTTTACTTATTTAAACTGATAAATTAAATTAAATATTATAATACGAGTATTCAGGTAAATGGATAAGATAAGCTAAATATGTATTACAATATGGGTTTCAAACCCAAGTATTTGAGAAATCTTCGATTTAGAAATATCTTCAACTAGCAAATACCCCGCAGGCTTCGCAGCGCCTTGAGTAAGTGCTATTTTGGACTGAGTAGACAACTGAGAAATAAAGTCCTCTGTTGGCGTACAAAACCCACATGCTATAAGTCACTCATCATGCCCGCACTGAGGTATGTCGCGGAGCCATGGACAGTGAAAAAATATTTGATAAAGCGGCTCTTAGAATTTTCAAGAAAAAGATTCAGCGAAAGCTTCTAGCCCTTGCGCGTTGGCGAAGGCGCGATTAAACGAAGAGTCGTATGAGCTTTACAACGATATAGACATAGTGCGGCGAATTGGACTACAGCCCTTCCTCTGGCTTGGCCATGTTGTGTTCAACTCGGAACGGAACGCGCTATTGGTAGCACAGGAAGTAAATGAGAAAGCACATCTCTGCTCTTCAGTTTTCTTATAAGGACTTAAATTTCTTCAGTCGTTGCAATTGACACTGGTAGACGCATAATTTCTAATCCGGCGCCGCGAAGCAAGTCAAATATTTGCTAGTTGTAAATACAGTAGGGTGGTTCAAAAATGCAAGCGCAAAAGTAAAGTCGGAATTTGTATGCCCTCACCCCCTGGGATTATTCTATACCAAAAATGTTTTTTTTTTGAAATGAAAAAATATTTAAAGGTCGCTCAAGGCGCCCAAAGTCTTCCATGGGGGGGAAGACTTTTTCCTAGAAATGTTATAGAATTCTTAAAAATCAATATTTATCTATCTGAAAACTCTGTTTATCTGTTCTCGTAGTAATACCGAACTGTTTAGTTAACCATTTTTTTATCGCAACTAAAATTTATATGTCCGCAAAAAATCCACAAAAACCCGGAAAAATAAAAAATCGCTAGTATTAAAAAATGGTTA
>NW_016241121.1:0-1043 GCF_001687245.7 Rhagoletis zephyria | reverse complement strand
AAAAATACAACCGCCGTTCGGAGTCGGCGTAAAACTGTAGGTTCCTCCAACTTTGTGTGAAAACATCAAGGCGCACGCCACAAATCGGAGAAGAAGCTCGGCTAAACACTAACATATATGCAAGCGTCAATATATTATATTATTATTATATTATTTACAATTTACTTAGAGTTACAAATAAGATTCAGTAAGCATTTTAAGCCTAAATGAAACTATTTGATATGAACCTTAAATAAATTCCTTAAAGAAGTATGGATTTGGTGCAATAACAAAAACTTGCAAAGAACTTCTTCAAAAGACGTCCTACAAAAGCCATTATTAAAGCTCTTTTTGGAATAGAGAAAGCAGAGGCCCTTCAATTTGTGTTACTCCATACAAAAAATTAAGAAGAAAGGAATAACTTTCAGAAAGGCCTTCTGGATGAGATTTTAGCTCCTGAAATTATCTACTGGGTGGTACTTGTGTATGACCTCTCAGCTGTGTACCTAATCAGAAACTTGCATTTTTTTGGCATTTGTCCGAAAAAAATTAAGATTTTAACCAAATAAACTAAACTGAAAAAAGGTAAACTCATCAGATGTTCAACATGTTAGAAAAAAAGTTCCATTATCAATTTTCGACTACAAATGACAGAAAGCTAAACCTTTTCTTTCATAGCAAAAATCTTCTAAAAATTAGAGGAGTGTCTGCATTGTTCTTCATTAAAAACCAGGACAATTTAAGTGTGGACCAGGACACCAGGACAATTTGTCTAAATCAGGACGAATCCTGGAAAACCATGACGCCTGGCAGCCCTACACTAGAAGAACAAACCTTAGGAAATTGCCAATGATTACTCAACACATCAATTTAAGCGGGAAGGGAAAATATTTTGTTGTTGTACTTTCTTTTTCAGCTGTTTGACGGTTCGCCGCCGTGACGTGAAGCCTTATTTATAATACCGCAAACATATTGATGGGTTAGCTTCCCTAGTTCGTACCTATATTAATATTCAGTGACAGGTAACAAGATCAACCGAAATAAGGTCAATTGACATTATTTCC
>NW_016241120.1:0-1043 GCF_001687245.7 Rhagoletis zephyria | reverse complement strand
TTGAGGGCAGTTTAGTAAATAAAATTTGCATAATGTATGTATAAGTAAAATCAAAAGCGTCACTGAGTAGAGTCGTAAAGGGAGAGTTTAATGGTTAATGGTATCATTTCACACAAAACGGTGTTCGCCATACTTTGGCTGTACTTTCCTTTTCCATTGACATTGATACTTCAGTCAAACTGTTTGTTTATGTATGTATGTATATAACTGGGAAGTCCAAAATCCCAGGGCCGTCAGACCTACATACATATGTTATTTTCGAAGTAAACAAATTTAGGGAATAAGTAGTGTTATATGCATTTAAGAATTTATGTACATATATATGTGTGCCTACTTGGGTAGATTATTCTAATTTTTTGTATAATGGGCGTGGCGTCGCCACTTATTATTACAACTATGTACATCTCGGTAACCAATTTATCAATTTCTACCAAACTCGGTGCACTTAATAAACTTGATACAGAAAAGCAATTCGTTGAAAATAATAATTGAGAACGCTAATTTACTCCAAGCGAATAGTTACAACAATTTCTTAACAATAAATAAGACTGCTATAAACTTTTAGGAATTGGCCGTGGCATCGTCCACTTTATGACTGCAAGGTACATCTCGGTAACCACTTTATCGATTTCTACCAAAATTGATTCAATTAAGTCTAACTCAGCATATAATTGAAAACGTTTGAAATCGGGGAAACACCCCTGCTTATCATGCAAAGGTAGTTCGAAGAAAGTTGAAACGTCGGTGTTTGATACCTGCGCCGAGTCATCTTGAGCGTTTATTTAACAATCCAGCGATACGAACTCAACGGATTTTGGGAAATCCGTCAAGCATTCAAGGATAATCGTAGCAGTATTATTATGAATATTCAACACTGCCAGACACTTATTTGATCAAACTGAATATGAGACAAGCAATTTGTAAGCAAAAAACAAAACCGACTTCAACTCTCATATAGAAATTTAAGAGTACCGATCATGATCCAATGATCGGTTCTAAATAGTATGGGACCACCTCTGAGGTACCATCTTTCCTTAAAAAAA
>NW_016241119.1:0-1043 GCF_001687245.7 Rhagoletis zephyria | reverse complement strand
CCTCTAGGGATTTCGCCGTCGATGTCATTGCCGTGACCTATTCTACCCGGTCATTCCCTTCAATTCGTTTATGTCCTGGCAGAGCTATTAGCGTACAGTTCCTTTACCCTATTCCAGCTTTGGCGAACACAAAGTGAGTTTATCATTGTAGCCATCACTGTTCCAATGATGCTCCACGCTATTAAAATTTTTTTTTTTTTGTAATTTAAAGTTACTTCCTAATTCTTTAAATTCTTAATTTACTAAGTAAGAAATTCTTCCCTAAACTTGACGATTAGAGGATTAGTGTAGTAGTAGTGTGAAGTCGCTTACTTCTTCTTTGAACTTTATTTTGCTTAGCATCTGCCTTTCACTGACTTATTTCAAGTAATTTTACCTCTTTTTTTGTTTTTGAGATCTTCTTGTCATACCGGTTACGNTGAAGCAGCAAGTCGTCTGTCCGACTCTGCATTTAATTTCAACTACTTTCAAATTAATTTGGTTAAATAACTTCAAAGTCATTATGTTTCCAAGACACAAATTGTTTCTTTGAATAAAAAGAGTATCAAAATTCGAAATATTTACTCATTGCATTTGTTTTAAAGTAGTCTTTCAATTAGTTGATTTAAAAAAAAGAACACTTGCTTCCGTCAGGGTATTTATGTACATACATACACATTGTGCATATGTGTATGTGTATGTAGTACATACACTCTATATTACATACATACATACATTGTTGCATCCATTGCGAAAACTCTTTAAAGAGTTATTGCTAACATAGCTGCCTCATTAGAACCAATCGAAAGCAGTGATCGTATTATGATCGTTTTTAGGGCTTCTTCGCATGTGCAACTCGCCACCGATTGTTGCGCCCTTTGATGCCAAATATGACCGACCACAAACTATTTTTAACTAGCACAGTGGCGGATACAGGGGGGGCGGGGACGAAATTGCTGTGTGCTAAGCTTGAAGTTATAAGAGCAAAAGACGTATCACGACTATGTTTTTACTTGTTTAGTAGTTTACATACAGTAATTAAAAATAATTTTTTACCAAAGGTC
>NW_016241118.1:0-1043 GCF_001687245.7 Rhagoletis zephyria | reverse complement strand
ATCCTGAAATGGCTATACACCATGATAGTACAGCCAATAACAATCTATTGAACGGCGGCTTACCACGGTGATATCACAGTGAAACAATCGCTCACTAAGCTACAACGAATGGCATGTGTATGCCTAACAAGAGCGATGTGCACGTGTCCGTCGGCGGCGCTGGAAGTGGTCTTTGAACTTGAGTCGCTCTACATAGCCAAATAGCAGATTGCCAAAAGAACTCTGCTCAGCTTGTGTAGAGAGGGATTTTGGAAGGGTAAGGTCATATCCTCATATGTCGGCCGCTGTGGTGTTGTGGTAAGCAGTGCGCGCTTTCACTCCTCGGCACCTGGGTTCAAGCCCATGCCAAAGCAACATCGCAAAAAATAAATATTGAAAACAGGTTTTCTCTTAACAGTGGTCGTCCCTCGGCAGGCAATGGCAAACATTCGAGTGTATTTCTGCCATGAAAAACAGCTTGTCATAAAAATACAATCGCCGTGCGGAGTCGGCGTATAAACTGTAGGTCCCTCTGCTCTGGTCAAGGCGCACGGCACAAGTCGGAGGAGAAGCTCGGCCAAACACTAACATAAGTATGTGTAAGCGCCAATCTATTATTATTATTATGACTAAGGTCATATCCTCTAGGAACATGGCGAAGTTAGGGTCCTCTCTCCCGCTACATCTGTTTCCGAGAGATGACTTAAGTAGAATTATAGGTTTTGAAAATAGGCTTGAAATAGANCTCGGAGCAGGTCCCAATACTATAAAGGAGCAGCTTAGCAGAGCGAAGAACAATATGAGGGATTTAAACTGGCATAGTTCGGTAGGAATCCGTCAGGAAAACAGTCTACTGGGAGAATATAACAAGAGGACATTCCAAAGTTTAATTAACCTCCTAAAGGAGAAGCTGCAGACTAATAGAACATCTATGGGCCTAAGTGTGCTGGCGCCCGCTGGGCTTGGCAGTCACTTCAACCTAACCTAACCGCCACGAATAATGATGTTTGCTGTATAATTCATGCTACATATCATGGTGCGTATAATTTGTTAGCGTATGTTTT
>NW_016241117.1:0-1043 GCF_001687245.7 Rhagoletis zephyria | reverse complement strand
AAACAGTTTAACGCAGATGAATAGTATTACATACACTAAATACACACGAGTATTAAGACAATACCCAACAGGCATTTCAATAAATGTTTTTAAAAATAACTTAAAGTAAGTTTGCTACAATAAGCGTTTTTAATATTAAGTTTATTTAAAGTTTATAAATAAAGATTATAAAATAAAATTAAATAAAATCAATGTGGTAAAAATAGACAGAAATGTCGCGTTTAAAATGTAAAAAAGTGTGTTCTCAAACAATACATACCACACCTTGAAAACTCCACCCCAATTACCGGGCCTAAATCCAATTACTGCTAATCGTTCCAAAACTGGTACTTTTACCTCAAAATATTTTTCTTATCGGAAAAAGGGCGGCAAATTCTGAATTGCCTAGGGGTGACAAATATCCAAATCCGGCGGTGTACGTGGCGTATGAGTAACACTCTTTCCTGCTATTTGCGCGTTTTCATATAACCACTTATTACTTCTTTATTTATCCATCAATTTTCTTCATTATCAATTTGATTTTTTTTTGTAACAGAACAGGCTTTAACACGGCTTTGAATGTAGTAAACGTGCGGNCAGACAAACCGGTTTCGGCGTTGTGCCATCTTCAGTGTCATTTTCGTTCTGGGATAAGGGCTTTCTCCTCGCTATAATGTTTTACTTGTTTAAATGTACAATAGGCAAAAAAAAAGCAAATATCTTAAAAAAGGCAACATCAAAGGTGTATATATGGAATCAGGGAAAGCTAAATGGTGGACATTCTTAGTCGAATATACTCTATCTCTTTAGCAGAAAAAAAGGAAATTTCCATAAAATCCGTTCTCTGCTTATTACGTTTATAATAACTTTATATTATATACATACTATTTATAACACCATTATTTATATGATTTTATAATATAAATGGAAAATTAAAAAATAATACATCTCCCAACTTTTTGTTGATGGAGTAAATCAATTTGTGCACTGAACGGCTCATATGTACAGTAGGGTTATGACTTTTTATACCCGAGCGCACTTGTGCACAAGGGTATATTAATTTT
>NW_016241116.1:0-1043 GCF_001687245.7 Rhagoletis zephyria | reverse complement strand
TCAAGAAGAAAATTTTATGTAAAGAAACATAACAAGAAGAATTCACCAAAAAAAAAAATAAAATAAAATGCATTGTAATGTTAAGCGTCACTGGCTTCCATCTTGTTGGAAGGTTTTTACACAAATAAATTAAAAATTTTGTAGCAAAGTGTCGCGCCGCTGCAGTTTCAGTGCGGTCGTACCTTAAGGCATGAAACCTGGTAATACATACATATGTACGTATGTTGGAAAAATACATATCGTCGATGTTTTTGCAAAACCGCCTATCCTACGGCACTCAATTTTAGTAGGAGAGCGAAAAAACGGTTTATTCTCGATGCCTGGAGTTCAGGGTTAGCAAATCTCATTTTTGTCACAATGGCGATTTAGGCGGTTTTGCAACTGGTCGATGGGCGGTTTTGCAATAACATCGACGATATGTATGTATATCGCACACCCTCTTCAAGAGAACTACTCGAAAAAAAACGTTGGTCTATTTTTTTGCATAAATCAATTCGTAGGATTTTTCCCAAATTAATACAAATATTTTTTTCTTTATGATTATATTCTCTAACTAGAAAACTACTGTTATACCTGTTTTTGTATTAATTGCGCTGAATCTGTACCATACACAAGGAATTATGTATGTATATTTTCGGATATAATTTTTGAGTTGTGCCTCTTTTGAAGACGGCGTGCGATATGTATATAGTCGCTGACTTTATGAACAAGAATCACTTAAGGTAGTTAACATTGAAAAAGTATCTGTGAAACGCAGAAGGAAAGCGTATTGAAAAAATTAAAAAAAAAAAAAACAAATATCAAAAAAAAACAGCGTACACCTAGTGGAAAAACGGATCATCAAAGCCCGAAAATGGAATCGATAAACGGAAAAAAATCCGCACATCATCCACTTTTTTTTCCTTTTCTGGTCCATTTTCGGATTTTTTTTTGCGGGGATGTTGCGCTTTGGAAATGAAACTATGTGCGTCGCAAAAATTAGAGCAAGTCATCCCAAAATGTTCGTACGCTCTATTATAATTAATTTTTTATTAATATTCGCT
>NW_016241115.1:0-1043 GCF_001687245.7 Rhagoletis zephyria | reverse complement strand
TAAGACGCTAGCTTATAAAGGGACTTTATATAAAATATTAAATTAAAATCTATTTAAATTCCTTAATTTAGCAGAAAAAAATTGTCAGCACCGTCAATAAATTTATGTTTTCCTTGAGTTGTGAGAAAAACAAGCGCAACAAATTTGACAGCCAATAAACCGATATTTCACTGTGTAAAAAGGGTGATTAACAAATAAGCTTTGATTGAGATTATAGGTTAGGTTACGTTAATGTGGTAGTGAGTCCAAAAGACCAACTTACCTAGAACCCTCAGGACTCCTTTATGATACCACTGTGAAACACAGGAACCTCATTGACTATATATCATGGAACCATTTTGAGAGTTCTTATGGAGCGTATGATTGCGTTTTTTGAACACCAGATAGTTTGTGTGAGAGGAGCTAAAGAATTTCTTACCTCAAAGCCTGTTCTGCTCTTAGCTAAAGTTGGGCAGCTGCAAAAGAGGTGTTCGACTTTTTGCTATAAGACTCGAATAGTGCCTATCAAATAGCCAATGACCGGTTGCAGAGGCCATGACCTTCGCAATGTCCTCTCTTAAGAGGCTGAGCAATTTTTCTGTCTTTTTTTCTTATCAATTTGCGGCCATAGTAGCTTAGCTGATATACAAGTGCTATTTGTCTCTTGGGTAATGCTATTTCTAATCACTAATTTGCATGTTGCCATGGGTATCCCAATTCTACCTCTGTTATCACAAAGTGGAAGGTTGTACCTCTCCTGGTGCCGCGACCCATATGAAGCTGACCTTAAAGATGGTGCTTCTATTATTTAGAGCTGCCAGGCATTCCTTTGATCTTAGCATTTCCGCATTCATTGATTTATGACCGCCTGGCTATCCAAGAACATATGTATGTATCATTTTATTTGTTAGGGCGTGAGTATTATCGGTCACAGCCAACTCCTTAAGACTAAAACTTCTGCCTTATAAACGATGCAGAGGTCCGGAATTTGTTCGCATAATTCCAATCCTAATAACTCAGAGAAAATTCCATAGTCAACCCTATTGTCTAGCATAGATCCGTCC
>NW_016241114.1:0-1043 GCF_001687245.7 Rhagoletis zephyria | reverse complement strand
ATTTGGTCGGACGTCAGTTCATTATCTACACTCCGACGACCATCAGCCGTTGAAATCTGTTGGCAAGATTGAAAAGCCAAACACCCGACTGTTTAATTGGGCAATTAGACTTAGACAGTACAACTTCATCATCGAATACAAGCCAAGCACTACAAATCAAGAGGCAGACTACTTGTCTCGCCACCCTATCTCCCAGCTCAATAAGCTGACTGAAGGCGCTGTTGATGCTATGGTTGGATGCACACCGCGTCGAACAAACGCAGGAGATGAAGGTGACCGCTGAAAGTCTCCCCAAACGAGTGAAAGCAGTCACTGAAGGAGAGAAGAGGGTGCTGGTTTATTACAAGGCCGACCAAAAGAAAACGTACTTGCCTGATGAATTGGCAAGCGAGGCAGTGCGTGAATTGCACATCGCCAAAGGAAACCTTGGGAAAGAAGCAGCTCGAGCTTCACTTCTCGCGCAAATACTACAACCCTTACTTGGGTGAAATTATCTCCTACATCGTTCGCAATTGCAGAGTGTGCGCGCAAGTCAAGCCTGTCATAATGAAATATGGCATCCTTGGCGCACTCGGACCAGCGAAGTGCCCCCTCGACATTGTCCACATCGACACTAAAAGTGGATTCAAAGCCTATGGCACTAGGAAAGAACACCTGCATCTTGCCATAGATGTGTTCACTCACTTTCTCTGGGTAATTGCCTCTACCACAAAAGTAGGAATGGATTTCATTCACTTGATACAGAAAGTGATGACACTGCAGAAGCCGAGAATCATTGTCGCAGATAATTACCCTGATATTGCTGGAAAAATCTTTCAAGGCTACTTGAAAAAGATAGGCATCACAATGCTTTTCACGGCAGTTAATCATCCCGCCAGCAATGGCATTGTAGAAAGAGTGAACCAGACACTCGTTCAAGCGTTCAAGTCTGGAAGTAGACGGAGCGGCGGAGTCAGAGACAGAGGCAGAGGCAGAGGCGGCAGAAGTAGTCGGGGTGGCGGAGTCAGAGGCGGAGGCGGTGGACGAAGTAGCTGGGACAGCTG
>NW_016241113.1:0-1043 GCF_001687245.7 Rhagoletis zephyria | reverse complement strand
CTCTGCTACAGTTAGGCATATACTTACGTGCCGTCTTCAAAGTCTGTATATCTGACTAATTCATCCTTGCTAAGGGATAAATCTCTTCGGAATAGACCTGTTTCTACTATGCAGTCTATCGTAGACTCATCACTGCAGACACAAATGGTTTCCTCATCAGTAGCTTGGTCTCTTTTCCATTCCCTATTGGATGTTAATGTTTAATTAACGATGAACCTTTCCTGAAAAGATAACAAGAATGGCGCCTTTTTAGCCTTTCTTAAGGTGCAGTCAGTCACAAATTGAGATTGCTAGTACCTAGGCACCTTGTCTGGCCCCCAACTCAGTTCCCGAGTATCTGGGATCTAGTTCTGGTAAACCATTTCATCAGACATCTCAGTCTGAAATTTTGACCTGGAATTTTCTTCCAAAGCAGCTTTCGTTTGGAATAGCTTCGGAGAACTCGCAGATTCCTAGAGCTAGTATTTTGCTCAAATACCCTTATGTTTTAACTTGTTTTTAAGAGTACCATCAGAAATTTGCATTTGAAAATTCCTCGAAGCAGCTGCTGCTTGGAAAAAAACATGGACTAGAGTGAATGTTAACCTTCACCTTAAATTGAATGATCCGAATACCATATACTTCGTAGATTTATTTGCTATCTAAATCTATTTTTCTTAAATATAAGTAATTAAATTATGCCCCAGCGTTTTTATTCTTCTCAGCCCCGTTCCCCTGACTCTTACTGCTGGGTACATCGCGACTTTGTTTAGGTATAGATCAATGGGAATACTATTGAAAACAACATTCACAGCATCTGAAAGGCAGGCTTTCAGTGACCCAGTTATTCCCCAACTGGCTCCATTTTGTATGCTGTTTAGTGCCAATTTCAGATGAGGACTTTAGGTGTCGATTGATGATTTAAAAATATTAATTTTTAGATAAAATATTTAAACTCCATTTAAATGCTCAATGTCGGCTATTTAAATATGGAAAATGCAACCCTGATTTTGAATATGAATTCATAATTGACCTCACCTCACCTCACCTCACCTCACCTCACC
>NW_016241112.1:0-1043 GCF_001687245.7 Rhagoletis zephyria | reverse complement strand
GTCACATGTCAAACTCCGGGAGAAGCCCAGCCAATATCCCATCAAATTGGAATATTTTTTCGCTAGCCAGTTTAATGCATGCACATTAGGGTGCGCCTGATTTTTCAAATTTTAACCACATAGCAAGAAACTCCGATGGGTTTATTTGACCAAAAAAATGTGCTTTACGAAATATTTAAAAAAAATTTGGCTAATTGAAGGCTGCATAACTTCCAAACCTGTGGAGATATAAAAACGGCGTAGCCATGAAATCGGCGTGCAAAAATCCATTAACTGATACGAAATAAATAAGCTCTTTTTACTGAATTTAGACTCTTTTTCCTATTTTTTTATGTAAAATTTATTGAATTAGCGTATGCAAATTTAGGGTTCTTAAGGAACGTCTTTCCGTGATCCGATTTTGAAAATTTTTCGCAGAGTAGGTTTTTATGACCAAATGAACCTATTTAGGGAGAGCCTTGCTCTGTTGCATTCAAAAAAAATTTTCTCCATACAAATAAGGCGCACATTACTGTTCATACACAGTAAATGTATGTATGGATGGATGGGCAGCAGCGAAATAAATAGCGTATCTAGTATAGCGCATGAAAATTTCAAAACGGCCCAGTGTGCGTTATTTCTATGCAAAATTATAGTTTCGACTGTAAAACTGTCATATTACTTCGCTGCTAAAATTTTTCGCTTCCCAACAATTCTGGGATAATGAAAAAGATAAGAAAAATGCAAAGAAAAGCAAATACACATAGTTATATAGCTAAATGTAAATGTATAAAATGCAACACAATACTTTTGTATGACGCGACGCGACGACAGCGATAGTGAAAGGCGAGAAACGCGCAAAATGAATGAGAAAAATAATTTGAAGAAAAAAATAGAAACGATAAGCAAGAAATAGTAGAAAGGAAATGTGTGGGTGTCATGTCGCGAATATGTATGTCTGCGTTTGGATGCGAGTTCAACAGGCTGCAGATTTTGCTAAACGCATATATGTACATATGTATATGTATATGTACATACATTAGACCGTACCACCTTACAAGGAA
>NW_016241110.1:0-1043 GCF_001687245.7 Rhagoletis zephyria | reverse complement strand
TAAATAAAAATCTATGTTTTTATTAAAATATTGAAAAAACGAAAAACAATAAATTTTGCACATATAATATTTAACAATTTTTGTTGAGCTTGAGGCCGTTTTTCATGAGATTTTTTGTTTATGGAAGAACAACAATAATTTACAAAAATGTTCATTGAAAACGGCTTCAAGCTCAATAAAGATTAATACAATAAAGAGTTCATAAATTTAAATTTTAAAAGAAAAAATATATATAAAATTAAATAAATTCACCATAAATTAAAATAAAATAAATCTGTTCTTAAAGAAGTAAAATTGACATTTAAAAGTAACACTAAACAAAGTGAAAACATGTTTAGGGAAAACGTTGTTTTTCAATTTTTGATTTAAAATTAATTTTAATTTTTGATTTTCATTAAAAAAATATAGTTAACATTTATACTTTTGTTGAAAAGATAGATTTTAAGAAAACCTAACTAAAATTTTAAAAGAATTCATAAATATTAATTAATTTTAAACGAAAAAATATAATGTTTTTTACAACTTGAAAATAAATGCACTAAAAATAAAAAANGAATATTTCAAATACCAGAACAGCACAAGCAATAACAAAAAATAAACTCGCTTGCTGTGGGATAAGCACCTGAAAAAAACCAGACACAACTGGAATATATTTGTGCACAAATAGCTGAGCAGAAACGACGCAGCAAATTTGAAGTTCAGCGCCAGAGTCAACGCCAGTGCCAATAAATAGTTAGACAGACAAACATACAGCCAAACAAGCTGAGGGACAGCGGACAGACAGATGGAAAGATTAGAGAGATGAATGGTTGGCTGATGGGTGCAATGAGCACAGGCACCAGGTGCATCAAGACTGCTGGCAGAAGCTTTACGCAAACGAACTGAAAGCGGTGACTAAAATGTTTTCTGTGTAATTTTTTTTCAAATTTTTATTTGCTGCAATTTTATTTATTTTTTGCTACTCTGCACAGAGACATCTCTGACATTGAGCGCATTTTTTCTTACTTTTTTATCGCCTTTTTGTGTGTGAATTTGTGTTCGCC
>NW_016241109.1:0-1043 GCF_001687245.7 Rhagoletis zephyria | reverse complement strand
GTTTTGCATTTTGTTGATACGCGGTTTTGCACTTTATACGACGATTTACTTTTTCAGACACCTTCATAGCACGAAAGAAGGCGACACAAACAGTTCTATATGATAGATTAGGAGCAAAGTTTTATGCTTTGCAAGGAGATAGTACTACAAACACTGGAATTCGGCGGGGAGGTGCTTTAGTGAAACTTCATTGTTTGCTGAACGTTCAGGGTTAGACAACACGTTGCTTAAGAACATGGCACAAACTTTAATTTGCTTCAAGTCAAAGAATTAGATCCAGATGCATTGGAACACTTTTGTTTTGGAACATACAAGATTCATTACTTTTTGCATCCATGGAGTAGAATGAATCCATCCAGTCATAAATTACTTAGACATCGATGTGCAGTCTCTAGAAAATTTCCAATGTCTACAGCATTTTACTCCGAAGATTCAAGGGAAGCATGGCACAAATTATATAAAAGAAACATGAAAGGGAGATATCGCCAGTACAGCAGTAGGAATAGTATAGAATTTTAGATGCAGAGTTGTTGCTGGATTGTTTACGAGGTATATTGTAGTAGTTTCTCATGCACATGGGTATCACTAACGTGCACAGGTGCCGAAAGTGTCGTGAGCGGGAGGCCAGGGAAACCTTAGAGCATCTTCTCTGCCGATATCCTGTCAAAAGTAGAGCTGAAATTTCTACTGAAATTTGCAAAAGCATAACATCCTTTTTTATGTCTACTTTAACGCGTAAAAACGCGATCCAACTGGCAACGCTATGGACCTACCGGTCTATGTGTAGATCAACGCCGGCCAAATTAACCTAACCTGAACTCATTCTCAATGAAAATTTCTAAACTAAAACACTCTGTCATCGATCGAACAAACTTTTCATGGTTACAGAGTGGCCATTGAGATACAGGACAAAAAAAAGTGAAAGGACATCGATTTCTTGAATTTTCTGGGTTTATCCAAATGCGCCTTGTTCAACCGATAAATTGGCAGTTCACGGTGTCCCAATAAATTTTACTCCTTACAGAAATAGTCATTGGAATCGT
>NW_016241108.1:0-1043 GCF_001687245.7 Rhagoletis zephyria | reverse complement strand
CAGTGGTAATTTATGACATTTTTATTAAATCTATAAACTCTTCTAAGGATAACTGTGCAAAGTGTCAAAGTTTGCAGGGTAAAAGTTTGATTGCATAGTTAAATGGTTTATTATTAAAAGAAGTAGAAGTCTGCAGTAGGAAGAGAGAAGTGAGAAGAAAGTGGGAAAGCAAGTACGAAATTTTGAGCTCCAAGACTGAAATATACATATAAATAAACGCAGCAATTTTGTTCAGCATTTATTTAGAAAACTTCATAAAAGTTGCGAAACTACTTTATTCTGTCTGCGTTTGGAACAACATGAGGAGCGAGTCCATAGCAAATGAGTTGAATGCTAGCAGCTTAGCAAGCGAAGAGCGCAAATCCATTNTATTTGTTAATTAATTTAAATGGTATGACAAATGCAAGCAATTAAAATATAGCGAGCATTTGCATATTGCTATGTTAGACCGGGTCGGTAGGCATACGAAAGAAAAGAAGCTTGTTATTAAGATTCCCCACCTCCCCCCAATTTTAAAGCTTTTTCGATTGGATGTTGGCGTAGCAAAAATGTCTGCCCTAAAATTGCTAAAGTAGTAGTCTCTTTATGACTTACTATTTTATTTCTGATCGTACAAGGTTTCACTATTTGGTAGAATTTGTTTTTTATTTCATTTCAGTCGGATACAAAATGAGTCAATTGCCTTTACTCTTTGGTCGGGATGATTTAGAAAAAGTTAAAAAATTAATTGATTGCATACTATTGACAAATTCTAAAGGTTCTTTAGAAAATGGCGCAATGAAATTTGGCACGCAGATAGTTTGTAATCTGGATTAATATATAAAAAGATTTTTGAAGACAGTTGCCACCATTTGCAAAAGTTCAAATCAATTAATGTAAAAGTTAGATAAAATATTACAGCAGTGCTGATGTCGATTTATTTTGAAAATATTTTTGAAGATAATTGCCACCTGTTAAAAAAGTTAAAATCAATTTAATTTACAACTTACAAACGAATATTTTAATATGGGGGTAGCAAACGAGGAAGGTCTGAGAAAGATTTT
>NW_016241106.1:0-1043 GCF_001687245.7 Rhagoletis zephyria | reverse complement strand
AAATTTGCAATTTGTATGATTTTTTTTTATTTCTTCTAAACAAGTTTTAAATTTTTACTATACAATTTCACAAAATGCAACAAAATTAAGCACTTTAAAATATGTTTAGTGAAAGTTTCAGAAAAATACATATATGTATTTTTTTAAGGGAATTTTTGCAAACAGTAAAAATTAATTTTTTTAAGATTTATTTTTAAGTCTCTTCGGAAAATTTCACATTTTTACTAGAAAAGTTCATGAAAATCGAGACAGAATGAAACATAGAAAATGTTTAGTGAAATTTCCAGATAAATATTTTTTTTGTTTTAAAAAGTGAAAACTTATAATTTAATAAGTTGGTGTAAAAAGGGTAATAATTACTAAGTTAGTTAAAAGTTAGATAAACAATATTGGGAAAATATTTTTTTTTTAATTCGCATGAAATTTGTTTAATTCTTTTCACAAAATTTTACAGTTTTGCTGAACAATTTCCATGAAAAGTAAATATGTATTCTAAATTTTGTTTTTTATTTTTATTTTTTTAAAGTGCGCTAACTAAAGCTTCATAAAATCCATTTCCCTTTGTTAAAATTACTTAACATCGCAATAAATATTGCGAAATATCGATGTTATCAGACGATTTTCAATAAATTATACTCTAAATAAATCATGTTTGCAGTTGCTTCCCGCTATCCATAAATTTTCACCGAACAGCTGCAGTGCGCGCATGCGCTTGACAAAAAATTAGGTGTGTTTATTGGGTGTTGCCGTCTATTCCGCCCATTCTTTTTTTTTATTGTTGTAGTAACAAAAGCGAAACTTTAAACTTTGCAAACAGTGGACAGCTGCTAATATACAAAAAAGCGAAACGAAAAAATATGTCCAGCAAAGCAACTTTTAAATGTAGTTACGTTTGCAATGCAGACACAATTCACCTAATGCTGATTAAATAGACACACATACACACACACTCAGTCGGTGAGGTGACAAACAATCCAACATACATACATACATGCATACATAGGTATGCACTTAGGTTTTTGTTCAAAATTTTGAAGGTAATC
>NW_016241105.1:0-1043 GCF_001687245.7 Rhagoletis zephyria | reverse complement strand
CCGTCCACTGAACCGTCCCTAAAGTCGTACACATCCGAGGAAGAGGAAATCTTTTTCTTCTCCAGCCGCTGCGTCGGGTGCACCAGAGCGGTGACCTTTTGGTTGGGCATCTTTGTAGGCAGCTGAGCTGTTGAATGATCAACAGGTGTCAGTGGCACAACATTTGAATCAGCAGTGAGGTCCATTGATTTGGGAAGATTTTCATCACTTTGCTCCTTTTTAGCGGTGATCAGACTGAGAGCAGAAGAAGTATTTTTACATCCGCTTTGAAGACGCTTATTGGCAATTTTCTTTGTCGAAAATCCTTTCTTTTTGCCAGCCTTACAGCTGCTGCTGCTGCTGCTGTTTTTGCACGTCGGCGTAAACTTTAGNGGTGGTTCCTCTTTCTCCACTTTGGTTTCTTCCACTTTAACCTTGCTGTCATCTTTTGTTGTATCAAGTTTAGGTGATTCTTTCTTATTGTCAACCTCTGCAGAGGACACAGTTTGGTTTGAGGGCAGAACATCTGCTGCAACATTTTCCTCCTCAGCATCCGTGTCCTCATTGTCATCAACAGCATTAGCATTTTCTGTCTGTTCCTTTTTGACCATTTCTTTTTCTTTAGCATCCACTTCTCCTTCCTCCTCGTCTTCTTTAAACTGAAACACCGAATCTCCCGCCTCTGAAGACTTTGAGGAGCTATTGCCGCTATTAGCCTCCACTTCATCCTCTCCTTCCTTCACTTTTAGATTAGAAGAGGATGATGATGAAAAAGATGAGGAGGAAGATGAGGAAGATGCAGAAACTCCTCGATCTGAAAGTCCATTCAGATGGCGCTCAAAGGGCAGCAGCAGTCGCTCATAGTGACGTCGGGTGATGGTGGCCGCGCTGGTGCTGCCATGGTCGCAGCCCATTCGATCGTAGACATTCTTCCAGAGCTTCTTCGCCGTCAGCGGGTAGTACCCGCCAAAGGCCTGGGCGTGCGTGTAAAAGACAAAGAGATCGACTGCAAAAAAAGTAGAAAAAATTGATAAGTATTTTTAAAATTAATAATGATGAAGTTT
>NW_016241104.1:0-1043 GCF_001687245.7 Rhagoletis zephyria | reverse complement strand
CTACTGCAAAGCAAGAGTTCGAAAAAATTTACGCCCGAGTCGGCAGAAATCATGATAAATCTGAGTTACAGTGAATACTAACAAACAAGAGAAAAAAACATGGTAGACAATTGGCACTGAGCAGAGTAAAGTGGCATTAAAAGCCAGTCAGAGGTAATTAGTAAAAAAAAAATAATAATTAGGTTAATCAAAACCATTGGTCTGTGAAAAATCTTTTTTTTTAACTCAAATTCAAGAATACTCGATTTAAAAAAAAATTGGCCTCAACGAAGGATCTACCTAGAACACCTTGGTTTTTATGCGGCTTTTCATTAAATAATGCAGATAATGTGTTTTAAAGACTTTGCCACTTCAATATGTAGTCACAGCATCCTTGTGTGTAAGGTGTGTAATTAATATATCGTCCCTCGAAAGGCAAAAAGGCGTAACAAACATCATCATTGAAATAGAAAAAGTCATGACCAATCATTTTTTCATAAAACGATATTGTGAGCTGTAATTTGATGAAATCCATTATATCAATCAAAGCGACAATTTTGTATTTTAAGTTTCGACTGTTTGCATTGCAGCGACGATGTTTGTTACGTCTTTTTGCATTTCAGTTGACGATATCTCTAGGGCCCCTCGCCGAAACTCAGGGAGTCATCATCTACGGATTCCAGAAGGTAGCCGTGAAGGTCTACCAGACCGACTCCAAAGGTGATGGCGAGCTTGTTCCGGTGGCGCTGGCAGCGGGTGAAACGCGTGAAGCGGAGCAAGTCCTCGTAAGTATGGAGGTAGAATCCTTCATGTCGGACAGTGGCAGCACTACAGTGTTGGTCCGCTGTTCGTCAGGGCAGAGAAAGAAATACTTCTTGCCTCTGATAGCGAGAGTGCCTGCAGAGAGGTGCTGGAGAAGATTTTCGAGGATGAATATTCTTCAGATCAATCTTCAGCATTCTAAGGCGACGTCCACCAACCTTTTAATCCACCATAAGCAATTCAATAAGTGAACTCAATGTAGTCCTGATCCAGGAGCCGTAGCTGAGCAGCTGCAATAAGGT
>NW_016241103.1:0-1043 GCF_001687245.7 Rhagoletis zephyria | reverse complement strand
CATCCTCTCCTCATCGACCACCTCCTTCTGAAGATCAACAGAACCATCAGCAGAATCAGCAGCAGACAGCTTCACGGTGGGATCAAAGTCGGCGAGGCAGGCGAGCTTATCGGCGACGGCAAATCGAAACTCGTACCGCCGTCGGCAGGTGCGGATTCCGCAGCGGTAGTTGACCACTTTCCCCGGATTCGCCGGATCCGGTGCCGTACAGTGCCGTACCGAACAGGGGTAGAAGGGCAGGACCAGCGAGAGGGAGCAGTGGCAGAGTTCGCCCTGGTGGGCGGCCAGAAAGTGGCGGGCCAAAGCTTCGTCGGAAGATCGACCAAGAGGAAGTGAAGAAGAAGAAGAAGAAGATGAAGAAGAGGAGTTTTGCCAGCTGCTGCTGCTGCTAAAGTTCTGGTAAAGCTTCGCCAGCAGCTCGCCGCACTGTCGAAACTCCGGCACAGAAAGTGCTGCTGCTGCTGAACTTGAAGAAGCTGAAGAATTTCGTGTAGAAGACGGCGGATTCAGCCTGCTAAAGAGCGAGGAGACGTTGGCGAAGCTTCGAACTGCTGCTGAACCTGTTCCAAAAAGAGGAAAGAAAGAAAAAAGGAGAACGGATTAGCGCCAAAATGAGACATAAATTCAACAGTGCAGCAGCAGCTTCATTTGCCTAATCAGAATACTGAACCAGAAAGCACCCAAATAGAACTGGGGCTGAAACAAAGTGCTCATAAGCTAAATTAAAGTGGCAGCTGCTGCTGCAGTCCTTCACCTCTTTCCTCTCTGTCTCCGTTTCCCTCTCAACCCATTTGCCTCAACCTTTTTGCCGCTGACAAATTACTCAGTGAGATTACCAGCACCACCACCACCACCACCACNACCACCACCAGCACCACTTGAAGCCTCATTAATATCAGTCAGCCTTCAAAGCAGTGGCGGCGGCGGCAACAAGGACAGAGACGCTGACGGATACCAGAATGAACCAGAAGAGAACGAGAGAAAGCAAAAGAAAGAGAGATTCAGAATCATTAAGTTAATTTATTATTATCACCCTACCACCA
>NW_016241102.1:0-1043 GCF_001687245.7 Rhagoletis zephyria | reverse complement strand
TATCACTCTCGCATTTTTTTTTGCTATCGATACTTTTATCGACATCTTTAACGATTTAAATATCATAGCAGTATCGATGCTTTTATCGTTACGTTTAAAATATAGTTATATAATGAGCTAAATTTTGTTCAATAAAAATATCTAAATGAATAACAGGTGGACACGAAAAACATCACCTGTCTGTCACTCATACATCGTATTTATTATTTTCAAATTTCTTGGACTTTTGACCCAAATTTTTACGCGCACCTATTGTTTGCTTAGATGTTTCGAAATGTAGCATAGTGATTTCCAGAATCCCACTGCAGAATATAGGCAGGTAAGCGCTATCTGTTCCGGTTATGTTAGAGAGACCTATCGACCTATCGCCATGGTCCTGAAGGGGTTAAAACATGCTTTTAATTTATTACCCAGCACTGTAATATGGATGTACGTATGTTTGTACTTACTATGCAACGTCAAACCGCCCGCATATTCTAATTACAGAACCAATTTTATTTTTCAAAATTACCTATAAAAAGCATTAAGCGTAGCTAATTGTAAATGATATAGAAATGAGTGTAATTTGTTAATGCAAAGACATTGTTTATAAATAATTTTGCATTTTAATCCATTTGATTTGCAATTTTATTCACGCCAATGAAAAAAAATCTAACAAAAATTGCATTGTCATGAGTTGGTTGCTTGTAAGCGTAATTAAGTGAAATGTTAAATAGTCGTTGAGGAATGCAGCCATATTTTGTATGAACTAGCACTCAATTATACTGCAATGGTGATTTGGATTTTAGAACACAGAGATATATATACATATATGTCCCGTTAGTATTCCTGTGAGAAGCTTAACGTTTCGCTTCAACCCTTAATTTCAATTTGAAATTATAGCTGTTTACACGACCATCCAGTGTTGCCACACATGGAATTTTCCCACCAAATCTGGTCGGTTATCTTCTATTTGGTAGGTTGGTGGGCTAGACTGGATTTTGGTAGGTTCCGTGACAATTAAATAGAAAATATGTATCTCCAAATATTTCAGAAACCTTATT
>NW_016241101.1:0-1043 GCF_001687245.7 Rhagoletis zephyria | reverse complement strand
GGAATTGGTGCACCCAAAGCCAAGCAGAAACTTATAAGCTAAAATTTTGCAATTTAAAAGAATTTAAAACACACTAAATTCGCTTTTTGGTACCTAAAATATGAACTTAACAAAACATGCTTGCTTCCAATTCAGCGCATTTTTTCCTGCCCTACCGATTGAGGCTCAGCAAAAGTTAAGTGGGTGGACGTAAGAAAGTGAGCAAACTACGTAATCAAAGGGAAAAAGGCAAGACAAAGGAGAAAGGTGAGGAAAAATGCCGAATAATGTTGAACTAAGAATAGCTGAGAAGTACAGTCAGAAAGTTTTATATTCTTCATAAGTTGCTAAAAAAAAATTAACCAAATTTTGAACGAAAAAATCATTCTTTAATTTTCATAACGATAAATTTCACGTTTCAAGACAAACGGATTTTTTTTTATGCAAGGACATCGATATCCTTGAAGCCGAAAAATTAGTTTTATGCATTTATTTTAGATTATTCGATACGAAAAACATTTTGCGGATGATTTTTGGTAAACTCAGCTGAAAGGATGCCGATGTCCTTCGAGAAAAATGTAGTTACTTCGCTGCGAATTTTAAATTTCTAAAGCTTAAGCGTAATTTAAAGTGGATTTTTTTAATTGTTGTTGAAAGGACATTCCGATCCTAGAACTGGAAAGTGTTCATAACACTTTATTTTGCAATTTTGGATAATAAAAAAATTGTTTTCGCAAATTTATCACAACATTTTTTAAGGGATATGCGAGTATTTCCTACACAATTTTTATTTGGATAATAAGAACTAAAATTTCTTCAAGTGTAACACATTCACTATACAGCAAATGTATTTTGTGTATCTGTATGTAAGTTTATACTTAAAGAAAGGCACCATTGCATAAGTCCTTCACACACTAAAAGGTATACAGGCGCGTCCATACATGTAAACACATACATGTGTACATATTTGTTAATATCATTGTATGGCGCACACGCATTAAAACTGCCAAACGAACCAAACGAACGAAAATTGGCCAGATGCTTTTGATTTTCTATCTGAATTG
>NW_016241100.1:0-1043 GCF_001687245.7 Rhagoletis zephyria | reverse complement strand
CAACATCTTGGGACAGTCTGGAATCTAAGAAATAACAGCGAGCACCTCTACAAACTCAANCAACATCTTGGGACAGTCTGGAATCTAAGAAATAACAGCGAGCACCTCTACAAACTCAACTACAGCTAAAGGTATGTAAACGTACATTTCTTTCAATCATTCAAACAAATTTAATCTCAAATTGAAACACATTTCTTCCAAAATAACTTAAAATCGCACACACGGAAGAACCAAAATGATTGAAAAATCGTGATACTTTTTTCTTTCGTATGTCGATTTTAGAACTGGTTCGGAACTATAGAATTTAGGACTAGTTCGGAACTATCGAAAAAGGGATGCAGCGGGGGGCAATTGACACTTCCTATTACATCGCCATGTTAAATTCGCCAGCTGCTTGCACGCAAAAGAGATTTATCGCGAACCAGTACTGGGTCTAAATGTACTAGAAGCGCACCAGTTCAGAACTAGAGATTTTCCCCACAGGGAAGTCAAACGTAAAACAACTAAATGTGTGTTCAGTAGTAATAAGACTTTGAAATAAAGTTAAAAGAGAACAAAATTTGAAAAAAAACTTCAAGTGAGCACGCTGTAGCCATCCAAGTTGCCCGGGAAAAAATTCTAGGCACACATAAATTCGCGCAACACGTAATTGCAGAGCTGTGCAAAAGCACACGCAAAAGCAAAGGAGCACCTTTTTCAACGCAATTTCTGTAATTTGCGAGCAACTTGCGCAGCAGAGGCAAACGCAAGATCAAAAGCAAGAGAAAAAGCAGAAAACAAAAAAAAAAAAAAAAACACCAATCAACGAAATTTCAAATTGGCACAGCAAAGAAACTAGCGCAGCAAAGAAACATAGGCAGCAGAGGTAACGACAAAAGCAGAGAAACATCGTTCAGTTGAAATTTGAAATTAACGAAGCAGCCGAACTGAAATTTACAAGTGTGCAACAGAAGCGTATGCATTCGCACATTTGCCGAAGAAGAGTATAAATCTACTTTATATGTAGCACAGTTCAAGTTAAACGACGGTGAAAAAAGCGAGAA
>NW_016241099.1:0-1043 GCF_001687245.7 Rhagoletis zephyria | reverse complement strand
ACTTTGAGCGCTTTGAGCGACCTCTAAATATTTTTTGATTTCAAAATCACCCTAATGTACATACATATGTATGTATGTATGCATGGAACTAGTATATCTGTTTGTTTACTGATCTGTTAGACCATGTCGTCCGCTTTGTCCTCAATTTTTTCTAGCGTCTCTTGCCCGCTTTGGTAACTTTGTGCAGCGATTTTGTGGTGCAGCGATTTAACGTTAATCCCAGACAAAGACAATCCATCAAATCGCAAATATATAAATAACTACAATTGTCTGTCTGTATGCAAGCTGTGTGTATGTCTATGATGTAGTGCGCTTTATTACATATTTCTATTCAGTTATAAAGAAATAGATTAAATTGAAATAAAGCACGACAATTTGCTAANGGGAAAATCTAATTTAAATTAGATTAAAGAAAATTATATTGCAATTTACTGTAGGTACATAAAAAATGGATTTTTAAATAACGATATTATAATTCAAGAAATTGATTTATCTGCGAACTGCACGTGTAAGTAAGTCAGATTTTATTTTAAATTATCTGGTAGAGGTAGATATACATATATAGTTCAAGCTCCTGCATCTACTTATTTGGCATTATAACCGTTTGTCGGTTTGGGCAGAGACACAAAATACTTCGCCAATTGCTTTTTTACCTCCCTTTTTTACCTCCCTTTTATTAGCTCGGGATGTATCTAACTATATGATATTGATGCGCCTAAAAGATGCAGCGATTTCTATTCTCAAGTTACATACCGACAGTACGAATGGAAATTACAATAGTGAGGTTTTAGTTTTTTAAACTATGTATTATCTTATTCTCTTATTATTATAATCTAACGATTGAGTGAATACAATAAAACTAACAAAGAAAATTAACTCGTAGATATTTGTTGGTGCCGCTGATGCTTTTTGATTGTTTCAGATTTTTTCATTTATTCCTTTACGAATTTGTGCTCAAGTTCTGACAGCTCGTTCTGCACTTGGTCCTTCCATTTCCTTCGTGGGCGTCCCTGCTTTCTTTGTACAGCTATCGATGCCTTTCA
>NW_016241096.1:0-1043 GCF_001687245.7 Rhagoletis zephyria | reverse complement strand
TTGCAAAAGTTCTGTTTTTTGTTTTGTGTTTCTAGCAGTAGACGGATTTCCGCAACGTTCCGAATAAATAAAAAAGACTTGGCACACTTATTGCCCTTGGTATAAGATACGAAAAGGCCGAAAATTTTTGAAATCGGACAATAATAAAATCTTCGATAAATCAGTAAATATTAAAGCTAATTTATTCAAAATTGATGCTTGCAACATTTCTTTACCAAGAAATACGTTTATGGTAAAATTTTGGAAAATGGCGTGGCACCGCCCAATTATGATCACATATATGTATATCGGTAACCAATTCTACCAATTTGTACAAAACTCGGTGTGATTATTGTGCTTGCCACATAAAAGCAAAACGATTAACCGATTTCTATAATTTACACAGGTGGTCCCATTCTAATTTGATTTAAATCCGATCATTGGATCATGAAGAGATTAACGATAACCTGAAATTTTTATCTGAGTATTGTAGTCGGGGTTTTTTTGCTTAAAAATTACTTGTTTCAAATACAAATGTAAAAATTCTTATATTTCGTAGGAAACAAGCTCTTCACCTGGTCTTTCTACTCAGAGGAGGCATTCCTATTTTTCTGTTACCAGCATTGCGGCCCGCGTTGAACACTTTCAGAGCAGGCGCCTTTCTGTCCATTCGAACGACATGGCCAAGGCAGCGCAGCCGCTGAATTTTAATTCGCTGCACTATGTTCCTGTCTTTGTAAAGCTCATACAGCTCAACGTGCCATCGTCTGCGGTATTCGCCATCGCCAACGCGTAAACGCCCGTCAATCTTTCGCAGAATCATACTCTCGAAAACGCGAAGAGCCGCTTCATTAGATATTTTCATTGTCCATGCCTCTGAGAGGTCATTCTTAATTCTGATGAAGCTGATGGTGTTGCCCAACGTCATTTTACACAGCCGTATTAGTTTCGTAGGTATACCAAATTCAGACATAGACATAAAGACAACTTCTTTTCGCGTAGATAGTGTGTGTCGATTCTACTATCGCGGGTATTTTATATCGTCATCAACTGGGGGATCGGGT
>NW_016241095.1:0-1043 GCF_001687245.7 Rhagoletis zephyria | reverse complement strand
ACTGAAAAGCGTTGAACAAAAATTGTGTTTAATTCGTTGTTTTTCTTTTGTGTTTTTTGCTTGATTTAGAATCAGTGTCAATAATTACAAGCTACTTTCAATAGAACGTTGCATACATATTTATTTTGTATGTGATGTGCCTCAATTTGAATTCAAAGCAGACATGCATAATTATACACATGCATATACATATGTATACGGGTAGATATAAATCATACATACATATGTATATTAGAGTGGTCCACCTTCCAAAATTTTTCCTCTTACCGAAAGAGGTGCTGGTACTAAGCCTTACGTTCCTAAGTATCCATTTTNTATTAATCAAACAATTGTTTAAGTAACCTAAGAACATTTCAAATTTAAATTATCTGTTAAAATATTACAAGCTTCAGTTGTCATGGCAACAGTAGCTTTTTATAAAAATCACCAATATTTTTGCCAGTTTCACAGCGATCCAGTAGCGCATTTCAAGGTCATTGAGCACCCTGCAATGGTTGCAGTAGAAAACCGAAAGTTGGTAATACATATATATTACGAATATCAAAAGGAAAAAAAAAACGATTTTTATATTTAAGGGACGATATGTTGTACTGTAAAAGTTTTGGAGTATTTTTATAGGGTATTGAATGAATGGTGAATTCGACTTTGACCTCGAATAACTTTTGACCGAGTTTACTTATTGTAAAATCACTTCCGACCTTTTTTTATAGAACGTTCAATTATCTACAAAAATATTCCAAAACAATTTTTCCTGTGTTATTCTTATGGGAAATCGAAAAGTGCGATGTGAACATTCCTAATATTAAATAATATTAAGGGCTCATATTTTCTGAAACTTATTTAGGCGTCTAAACGAAACTTTTCAGCGTGGGGTTTTTTTTCTGAATCACCCTAATGTTCATATCTGTGGACTTTTGACAAAACAATAAAAATAAAAAAGGTTGGAAATTTTTTTTATTACGAAGAAACTGCGTGAAAAAAATTGGCTAAAATTAAGGCGATTTTTCACAAACAACTTGACTTTGTTACACCAAAATTTAATG
>NW_016241094.1:0-1043 GCF_001687245.7 Rhagoletis zephyria | reverse complement strand
TTATTATACTAAATTTTAATGAGCTACAAAATTGCAAACCAAATTTTTTTCTAGAGATTGTGATTAAAAATTTTGAAATTTTGCTGAAACTTCGCACGATCATATATCAACATCACTTAAAACTTGTTCATAGGCATGTCGTTTTAATGAGCTGTTACGGCGTCGAAATACCGAACACCGAATACGGGCCATTGTCGCACAGGACATTGAAAGAAATACAGAAATTTGGCGTCCCGGATGAAATAAATAAATTACCAGGACAATTGGTAAAAAAGAGAGGACTGTCCCGTATAATACGGGACGGATGGTCACCGTACTAATAAGGCTATCTACAGTGACGTTTAGCATAACTTTTAGCTCCGTCCAACTTGAGAAGGACCTCTCTGTGCCATTTGACATCAAACGAGGTTTCAGATAAGGCGATTCACAATTTCTTAATCCGATACTTGATAAGAGCTGCCAATCTGGATCGCAGCTGCACCAAATACATCAAAAGAACTATGCTGCTGACGTATGCGGATGACATTTACATCGTTGGCCTGAAACCCAGAGATGTGAGCGCAGCATTAAAAGAAGCTAAAGAGATTGGTCAAGCGGTAAATGAGGATAAGAAGAAGTACCTTCTGCCAACACATAAAAAGTATTCGCGTATAGGGGCAAACGTCACTGTTGAGTCTGGAAATAAATCGAGGAATAACTCTTTCCAACAGGCGCTACTTTGGGCACGGTAGGCAATTGAAAAGCAGAGCGCTCTCTCACCTCTCTCAAAACTCTCATCATGCCCGCACCTTTATAAGGCGCAGAAACAAGGACGATGTCTAATAAAGTTGAGAAGGCTACCATTAAAGTCGGGTATATGTAACCGGAACAGCCCAGATTTATATCTGGTCAAAAAATATCGCTCTAGCAGCACTGCCCAAAAACTCTTTGGAAAATTTGTATGCTGTTACAATCCCATTTATCCAAAGTACATATGCGAACACATAATTCAAAGATTTCTAAAAGGATTTCAATTTGTAATTTTGATAAATTAAAAAAAAAAA
>NW_016241093.1:0-1043 GCF_001687245.7 Rhagoletis zephyria | reverse complement strand
ATATATACATATGCTGCCTCGCTTGCATGGCACCAGGGTTGGAAATAAAGCTTAATTTTTTCAAAAAGACAAAAACATCGGGTTTTATTCAAAAAAGAAAAAAAAAGTGTTTTAAACAAATTTTTCGTAAATGTTTTAATTTACGTGTTTCAAACATATTTAAGCATTGTTTAAACACTAATNCTCAGAGGTGTTACACGTTTAATCACCTGATCATTGTGTATCTGCTGCTTACTTGTATACCAGCCCTGCTTTTACAACACAGCGTGCCAAAGCTTTCAAAAGCTGTCAGTACAAATGAAAGCGAAAGCTAGTCCTAGTCTGTTTTACAACCACTTTTTACTCACTTAAATAAATAGTTTATTGAAACTGAAAATTATTTAAATGAGAATTAAATACAAAATTAATTTAAAGTTTGTTAGTAATTCAATACATTCGAAATTAAGGGTGGGTAGAAATCAAATCCGTCGAAAAAAAAAATCTGTTTGAAATTAATAATAATGTTATTTGTTAATTTTATTGAGATTGTTCTAGCACTCAAAGTACCATAGTGAAATATACTATATTCATTCATTTTCTATGTTTTCGTTTTGTTATTATGGGATTTTTGTAGTTTCGAAAATCTTCGAGTTTAGTTGCACTGTCAGTGTCTACAATTTAACTCAAATGTATTCAGCCTTACTATGAGTTTCATTTTCTCCGAACCGGTTCACTTTCGTGCCCGTGTATTCACTACGGGCCACAATGGCCGAAATTGGATTTTTTTTCAAACATTCAAGATTTTTATAGCACTGTATTCTTGATATCAGTTATCATCAATTATATAAATAGGCAATCATGTTTCCTTTACGCCCCTTTTCCGGCTAAACTATACCTCTAAGGTATGAACAATTGTATATCATTAGAAAGGTATTTTGATGCTGATATGCACGCAATTTTTAAAATTTCAAATTAGTTTAACATAAAGAAAAAAATCAATTCAAACGTGACACCCATACTAATGCCGTACATGTACATGGTTGTGGCGGAAATGCCTCCTAAAT
>NW_016241092.1:0-1043 GCF_001687245.7 Rhagoletis zephyria | reverse complement strand
CATCTGATACGCAGAAGAAGCTCAATTCGAGTATCGGTGATGTATGTGCTAACACACACACACACAGTGTGCACAAGTGTGATTTCCAATTCAATGGCCTCACTTGCCGCTTCACCAGCTTCTCCGCAACTTTGCATCATCTTGTGATAATTTGCTGTGCTCGTTGGCAACACTGAAGAGCATATTGATACGCTGATGGTGAAACCTTCCAACCGCTGTCGATGACACATGTCGTCACCGAGGAAAGCCAGCAGAAAAAAGAGTTACACTACAGTCACCGGACATGTGAAAGAATTACAAACGGGCTTTAAAGTTCTCGTAGCGACTGATTCGTCAAAGTCAAAAACAGCAACAGCAATCACAACCCCTTTTAAACGCAGACAAAACAAGCAAACAGAAAAAAATCAAAACATGAGCAAAGAGAAACAAGATAGAAAGAGAAACATGGCCCAAAAGTGACAGCCCATCCATCACTGCGATGGAAGGCAGCATGCCTCCCTCGCTCTCTCAACCAGTTCCCAGAATTCGGCTGGAAAGCAAATGTTGCTCTAAAGGAGAGAGAAAGAGGGAATCTTCTGTCGCTAATTCGATTAGCACTGCAATGACACAATTCTCGCCCAGCCAGTTCGGAGCAGCAGCCCTGGCCTCCCGCTGCTGCTGCCATTGCTGTTGAGGATGTTTTGCTGTACAAAGTCTCTGCTGTACGACAAAATGTCAATGCCAAGTTAAAATCAGGGCACAGCGGCAGCAGCATCAGTGAGGGGCAATTTCACTCTGAAAGAATCACCAACAGCAGAAGTCATAAGCCGAGCACTGTCATATGTTGGTTGGGAACTGTTCCCCTTTCTTCTCTCATTCATCAAGTGGAAAGCAGTCTATGGATATAACGATAATGATGATGACGATGACGACGACGATGAAGATGATGTTGATGATGATGATGATGATGATGCTACTTCTGTGCTACTAAAGTGCGACAATAAATCAATAGAAGCCAGAGAAGGGACCACTGGCAGCTGAAGCACAGGCAGAAGCAGCAGCAC
>NW_016241091.1:0-1043 GCF_001687245.7 Rhagoletis zephyria | reverse complement strand
AATGTAACACATTTTCAGTAAAGAAGCGGCTCAATATTAATATCCTTTTTTATGCCATTGTCTAACATTTGAAAGCAGCAGGATTTCTATGTTGAAAGTATTTAAAATTTTTTTTTTAATATCAACATTGAGTCTGTACATCCCACTTAGCGACGTAAAATAAACGTTAGCGTTATTACATTTTTGGAATGCCCGTTAATTTATTTAAAATAAATACATGTGTATATATATATGTATGTATATAGTAATGTAAGTGCTTACAGTGCTTTTATGAACATCTAGTTAATAAATATGTATAGTAAATATGGATAAACATACTATAATAAGTATGTGTATATATTTCCCCTTTTTACTTATTTACAGCCTACTAAATTCTTCAAGTCTACACATGGAACACCAGGAATTTGGTCACACAATTCTAAAACCAATCGCACAATTCCACCTAAAGCTACAACCAAGCTTTTGATTAAAGTTTGTACTGTAACAGGAATTTGGCATATTGACGAGACAGCATCCGTTCCTGGGAGAATTAAACTTCCCGTATTTCCAGAACTGGTTTCTTCGCCTGCATAGCTTCCCGAAATATAGAAGATAGCGAAGACCAGATAAAACATCAGTGAAACTTTCAAGGCGATCATTTTTTCTGTTTTTTTGATGAATAAAATTTACTCCAGGTGATACTTCTTGATTTTGAAATATTGCAATTATTTACAAAATAAATTCGTAAATTGTATGCAAAATACTAATAATGTATGTATGTGCTTTTTATTTTAGGAATTCTCCTAATCGATATATTTATGTATGTATGTATGTATGTATGTACATTTGATTACTCCCAAACGCCGGCGACCCTTTTGCACTTGGCCTTGAAAACGAAACATCTGCATTTATATGCAATTGCATATTTGTTTCAGTAAACTGCTGTTGAATATTTAAAATAATATTAAAATAACACTGGTTTCTGCATATTAAACCAAACCTCTATATCTCTATGTTAATCGAAGCGCTGAATACAAATACGTGGTCTGTTAGTATCCATCACG
>NW_016241089.1:0-1043 GCF_001687245.7 Rhagoletis zephyria | reverse complement strand
TGGAAATGCTTTATCTTTACAAGATATGCAAGTTGGGACATAATAAACTATGTAGCATTTTTAATAACATCTAAATAATTTCTCAATAAAAACGAGTTTCTCATTTCCAAATGACGCTTTCGAATTTTCATTTGACGCTTTCTCATTTACAATTTACTATTCTCATTTTCAATTGACGCTTTCTCATTTACAATTGACTATTCTCAATTCCAAAAGACGATTTCGCATTTTCATTTGACGCTTTCTCNGACGCTTTCTCATTTACTATTGACCTTTTCTCATTTACAATTGACTATTCTCAATTTCAAATGACGATATCGCATTTACAATTGACTATTCTCATTTCCAAATGACGCTTTCGCAATTTCATTTGACGCTTTCTCATTTACAACTGGAAATGGTGTAGACACCACAAGCGTGGGCTACTGCATTTCGCATAAGCGTTGCTTACGTTGTCCAGAGTCCATAGGAGTTGGGAGTGAGTATAAAGGCGCAACTGTGACTATGTAGCCAAAAGAACGACTACAGCCTATTGAACTTCAAATTGTTTCCATCACAAATACATACTTGCAAGCATATAATAATAGCTATATGTATATTGTTAAAAAATAAATTACTAAACAGTATGTATACCGATTATTACGAGGTATTTATTAAGCAGTAATGACGACTGTCATAAAAATCACAAAAAAAAAGGTAAAATATGTCCGAAAAGTAAAAAAACCAATTAAAAAGGATAAATTTTATGGCCCCCTTAAGTTTTGCATTGTTCGCCTATGATTTCTTTTTTTTTTCTAGGAATAGTACGAACATATTTAACAAATATAGAAATGTGAAAAAAGTAAAATTTTTAAAGTCATATTAAAAAAAATTTTCAATCTAAAATCATGGCCAGCTTTTGAAAATTTTATAAAACTATTATTTTTATACTTAACTGGTTCATAGTTATATTTATTATTTATTTATAGTTAAGACCGTGCACACAAAATTACACATAAATACAGTGACGAGCAAAACTGTAACATGGAGTAACACTTTTTATT
>NW_016241088.1:0-1043 GCF_001687245.7 Rhagoletis zephyria | reverse complement strand
TGCAAGAGCAATGAGAGTTATGCGCTCGCTTCGTTAAGTTAATCACTTACAATATAAATTGCCATCCACTACAAGTACTATAGTAGAGTTTAATTTTATTTGCCAAAAGATTAAATTAATTTGCCAAAAGATTAATTTTATTTGCCAAAAGGTTAAATTTATTTGCCAAAAGATTAAATTTATTTGCCAAAAGATTAATTTTATTTGTCAAAAGANTAATTTTATTTGCCAAAAGGTTAAATTTATTTGCCAAAAGATTAAATTTATTTGCCAAAAGATTAATTTTATTTGTCAAAAGATTAAATTTATTTTCCAAAAGATTGGTTAATAGGCTAATTTTTTAAGAGTTGTCACCTGCTAAAAAAGTTTAATTTATTTAATATGCGGAAACGGCTGAACGGATTTGCATGAAACTTAGCACACGAATAGCCTATGACCTAGGTTGGAAAATAGGCTACTTTTTTAAGAGTTGACATCTGTTAGAAATGTTTAATTAATACGCGGAAATGAAAGAATGGATTTGAATGAAAATTTGCACACAGATAGCCTATGACCTAGATTGGAAAATAGGCTACTTTTCTTAAGAGTTATCAACGCTTCCAGATAAAATGATTTCAGTATTATTTTTTAAATTTTCGCCTTGCTTTTTTATCGATAGACTACTAAACCTATGCCTAAAACCATGCCACGAAGATCAAAGCCACTTGCAACAGATGAGTTCATACTTACACAAACTTAAATATGTGTGCATATAGGTATAGGTATATGCGTTACAGCTTCGCAAATTTTACCCCTAGTGAAACCAAATTTGTATACACATCAAAAAACTAGGGAATATGCTGTTAAAAGACATTTTTAATAATTTCACAATGATATGGAAAATTTTAATGAACACGAATTTCAATATTGTTCTAATGACTACTGGTATTCGTTACACCTCTGCAATTTTTACACATCATAAGAAATAGGTAACGTTCATTTTTGCATACTTACATCGCTTTTTGCTTTTTTGGACTATGACACTTTTCTAGTTAATGAGCGAT
>NW_016241087.1:0-1043 GCF_001687245.7 Rhagoletis zephyria | reverse complement strand
GGAAATTCATGACTACGCATGAATTGTTCACACTAATTCACTCATATAGAATGCATTCTTCATGAATGAACCGATTTCTACTGGGATTCTAAGCAATTTAAATATATATGTATAACTGCACATACCCATTCACAACTCTCTATTTATGCGCTTCCTGAAATAGCATACCATTATTCAAACAACATCTGCTTCTAACAGCAGTATAAAAACAAATGAATAATGTTGAAGACACATAAATAAGAGTGATGATTCGTGACGCGCGTGTGTTTCATGTTTTTCAGGATTATATTACGGCAAATATGAATAATGGTAAATGCTGTTTTTAAGTAGCATAACCCAAATGCAGAATATGCGAAAAATTGAAGCAATGAAAAGTTGCTTCGATATTCAAAAAGAAGGAGCATTGATTGACTGAAGAAAATTTATTGTCACTGCTGNTGACGAACAAAAGTATTGGCACAGTCAATTTTTCGCAATATATGCAAAGTTTCTTATTCTAATTTATTTTCATATTTTTATAAAAATATAGTTCATTTTACACCAAAAAACATAAAAATAAAATTTCTAAACTTTGTGCAAAACTCAGGAAAATGCAACAAATTTGCACACTAATTTGCAACTTTCTATTCAGAATCATTTTAGAAAGATTCTAAGTATGCAGTTTTATAGCTCATTCAATTTTAATGCAAGTTTAAAGTTGCTAGAAAATCGCGTTGATTTTGGGCATTTTTGGTGGTGGAAGGTGTTGCTCATTTTCTCCATACAAAAAATAATTGTCAAATATACTTTCTATGGAAGAACTTTCGTGAAAAAAATTACCAAAAATCAACGTGATTTTCTGGCGACTTCAAACTTGACTTTGTTATGCTAAATTGGGCTATGGAACTGCATACTTAGAATTTTTCCAAAAAAAAAAAACTGAGTTTTGCACAAAGTTTAGAAATTTTATTATTATGTTTTCTGATGTAGAATGAACAATATTTTCATAAAAAACATACCGAAAATAAATTAGAATAAAAAACTTTGCATATATTGCGAAAAAT
>NW_016241086.1:0-1043 GCF_001687245.7 Rhagoletis zephyria | reverse complement strand
GTTAATTGTACTACAATTTGGTCATCGTTAGCATCGATACGACCCGAACATAAAATGTTATAACTTCACATGAAACTGGATTAACATAATAATATTCGTACAATAGTGACAAATGAAATGTAAATCGAATGCTTATTGAAATTTTCTGGAGATTTTTTTCTTGAAAGTGAGCAGAACGCACTCGCGCATTTTTTAATAAAAAGCGTTCATAACATTGGCAAAATTTCGCTACCGAAATTGCAATTCATCTTAAGACATACGGTAAAACCTAAATTACCTTTCTCTGTGCATTTTTTGCAATCAAAAACAGCGCACTTAAATTTTTAATAATTTAAATAAACTCAAAGATATGGAAAAAAGCACAAACTTCAACGCAAATTGTCAAACGGTAAATATCAGGGTTACACATATTGGAAATAAAACTTGATGTATTTTTGACTAAAATACTGTATTTTACAAGATACTTTTTTAGGAAATTGGCAACTCCAAAAATTGAGCCATCTACGTCATCAAGATGGCGGCCATGGCTGATTTCGTAACCGTGTATTCTATGAATCTTGTTAAGAAATTGTTAAGATAGCTCAAGAAAAATTAAACGCTGCAAATTTTTCAACTGTGAGCAATAAACTATAATCAGAATCCGGTAATTCAATTCATCCGATTGAAAATTTTTTAGTGACTGAAATTTCTACCTTTAAGTTCATGCCCTTTCCATGTTTAGGAATGTATTCCACGATAACAGGAAAATATGTCCTTTTGAAAATTAGCCGAATCTTTTTTTATTTATTGCAAAAAAAAATATTTAAGTTAAATTTAAAATTTTATTTCAATACGCTCTGAATGTGTAATATTTTACTTCTACCAGTGTTTTTGTAAACTTTTTGAATAAAATTCAATAGATTTTTACACAAGAAAACTAGCGCTATTTATTTTTTTAAATGCATATTTTAAGCATGTTTTGATATTATTCGTGCATATTTATTGTAGAATAAATATATGGATACCAAAATAAAGAGTAAATTTCTTTAGAATCTAAAATAATA
>NW_016241084.1:0-1043 GCF_001687245.7 Rhagoletis zephyria | reverse complement strand
CATGTTATTGTCCTGAAACTAGAAAGCCGAAAGGTCGGCGATATTCTTTACAATACGCTAACTACGACAAGCTTAAAATAGCTATATCTGAAATAATCTGGCCTGAGTATGATGGGGATGTTGAGAACAGTGCCTTACACTTTAGTAAAATCTTGAATAATATATTCAGTAAACTCATTCCTCTTGTTAAAGAAAATACCGGACCTCGTAACTCGTTGTGGTTTAACTCAGAGCTAAAGCATTTAAAAAGTCAGAAAACTAAATCATTTAAACTTTATAAAAAATCAGGCCCGTCTTCTCACTACGCCGCGTACTCCATCCTTCGTCATAAATACAATGCCTTAAACAGAAAATGTTACAGTAATTACATTAATAAAACTCGCATTAACATCGTTTCTAATCCCAAGTCATTTTATCATTTTGTTAACTCAAAACGTANAGTCAGAAAACTAAATCATTTAAACTTTATAAAAAATCAGGCCCGTCTTCTCACTACGCCGCGTACTCCATCCTTCGTCATAAATACAATGCCTTAAACAGAAAATGTTACAGTAATTACATTAATAAAACTCGCATTAACTTCGTTTCTAATCCCAAGTCATTTTATCATTTTGTTAACTCAAAACGTAGCGTTCTTTCCGACCATGTTCAACAGCTTGTTCATAGCGCGGAGCGGAAACCAGAGCTTTCCAGAGCCACACACACAAAGTAATGTCTTCGGGAACATGGATCGGAAACCCGGCCTTACCGACCTTGATACTAGGTCTTTCCGCCCGCCGCACACAAAAGTACACTGAAGACTAGGCCTCGCCAGCTACCAAACCTGTTATTTTATGCTGTTATTATTATTATTATTATTATAAATGAATATGCACCTAAATGCTTTGTTTAAAAGCAAAATCATTTTTAAAATCGGTTTAGAACTTTGTTAAATAAGTCGTGACAAACAATTTTCTATACAATCAATTTTATACAATAGTATAGAAGTATAGATAGATAGATATAGATATAGAGATAGATATAGATATAGATATAGATATAGA
>NW_016241083.1:0-1043 GCF_001687245.7 Rhagoletis zephyria | reverse complement strand
AGGCAATCATACCGCCTGCCTGATAACTGCAGTGTCTTTTAGGCGGAGATATTTTCCATAGATAAGGCGGCTTATCTTATACAGGGAACGGCGGGACGACTGTGATGTCTCAAGATCCTTGTGGCCGAGATTCAATAAGAGTCGCACGGAGGAAATATTGACACAAAACAATTCTGCAGTTAGGGCTCTTATAGAGCCAATGCTCCATCGATGGCGTATACCATTAAGCTCCCTCTGCAGAATTTGTCGCAATGTGGATGAAGAGGAATCGATTTACCACTTCTTATGCCAATGCCCAGCTCTACTGACAAGGGCTCTCAAGCATTTGGTGAAGATATCTAACATCCACGGTTTCATCCGGGATTGTAAATGGTTTAACAGACTTTATACTGACATTCTGGATTAACCTCGGTTAGAAGGATGTACCTCCGCCTGGCACTCATAGAGGGCATTGCCAATGGGTAAATTTGCAACCGAGTGGAAGTGCCAGTTATTCGCACGCCTCTTCCTAACCTTAGTGAATTCACTTGCTTAACATGTTCGTACCAGCTATTTAAGCATTTCTAAATAACGTACTTGCACTTCCTTCAAAGTAATGGTCTAAAATGAAGTAAATTATCGAGCTATCATTTCCTGGCACTATTTTTGAATATATAAGTAAAAATTTGAAAGTTAGGGGGCTCGAGCCCTTAAATTTCCCGGTTACAAAATGTGCGGTAACAACCAGCATAAAGGTATTAAATTGGGAACAAAAGAATAGCGGCTCAAAGTTCTTTATGTCAATTGTAAATTATTCACATTGTTAAAATAATAATCACTTAAATTTTAAATTTTAAAGTTATTTATACATAAGCTTTTAGTGGAAAAATAGGCTTTATATATTTTAATTGAAACGCAGAATCAGTCATCGTCAGGGCTCATTGTAGGATTTTGCCTCTAGACCAGCCTGCAACTGCAAATGTTATTCTAAAGCAAATATCTCTACATACATATGTACATATACTCATGGATTGTTTGGTGAATATGAGAAAATTATGATGCGC
>NW_016241082.1:0-1043 GCF_001687245.7 Rhagoletis zephyria | reverse complement strand
GCGAGTTTTATACTTTCAGAACTGGATCGTCGCTTTCCATTCGAACGACATGGCCAAGCCAACAGAGCCGCCGTATTTTCATTAGCTACACTATATCCATTTCGTTGTAAAGCTCATACAACTCATCGTTCCATCGTCTGCGGTACTCCCGTCGCCAACGCGCAGAGGCCTGTAAATCTTCCCTAAGATCTTTCTCTCCAATACTTCAAGAGCCGTCTCATCGAATGTTGGCATTGTCTAAGCTTCTTCGCCATTTGTCAGCTCGGGCATGATTAGTGACTTATAGAGTGTGGTTTTTGTACGTCGAGAGAGAACTTTACTCCCGAATTGCCTATTCAGTCCAAAGTTGCACTTGTTGGCTAAAGTGATTCTGCATTGGATTTCCATGCTGACATTATTATCGGTGTTAATGCTGGTTCCCAAGTAAGCGATGTTCTCTACTCNGAGGTCAGTTCTGCAGCTCTTATTATCTTAACACTTGCATCTTGCGATCGTAAATGTCTTTCTGAATTCGCTTTAATTTGGGAATGTTTGTTTGGGCATATAACAGGAGTTCGCAATAGTAATAGTAATCATAATCATAATAATATTACCTGATGTTATTCAAAATTTCTTTACTCGCAAAGTACTTCGTAGGCTATGGCGACCGAACGAAATCGTTTATGATTAAAATTTAACTGTTTTATAATGTAAAGGAATGGTGACAACAATTTTAAGTTTTCATTATTTCATTTCATGTGATATTTTTATGTTTTCGTTGCGGTTTATACCATTTCTTCATTTGTATCAGTAGCTTTTTATTAATTTTTTTACACTGCGTAATTTGTATACCAACTCTTCATTGATAACATGATCACTTCGTTTGATGATAAGATGTTGTGAATTCTCTCTTTTTTAAACTGTCCGGATTTGGATAAAGCTTTCCCAATCACTTTCCGTTTCGAACCAGTTATGTAATACTTCATTTATTTCAATATTTTCAGTTTACTTTTACATATTGCATAATCCTACTTAGAAAATTTGCAAATCAAGATTTCTCAAAT
>NW_016241081.1:0-1043 GCF_001687245.7 Rhagoletis zephyria | reverse complement strand
CTATTCACTTAACAGTCCAGGTCTTGCAGGAACAGTCAAGTTAATCCGGTAACTCATTAACAAAGTACATAGGGACACTTGTTGCATGCTTTCTCTACTTTTTTCAGATTTGTTTAGAATCACACATCGCATTTTCCATATCCATTAAAGTTTGGCAGTTTGAATACGAGTCAACTTTGCATATAAATAATATACCTTTTTCCTTTAAAATCCTGCTTCCCTTCTGATTAACTCAAACACATTCAAGTCAAAATATAAAAATTAAAAATTAAGGCACTATGGCGCCAATGGTAACCATCAGTGACACCCTAAACCATTTATAAAATAATGTTAGTTGAGCATGGTTTGGGGTACACGAATCTTATTACTTCAATAAGGTCAGCCATTTGATATTTGAGACATCCCAAGCCTAAAAGCTCAGCAAAGAGTGACATTGATGTGGTCTGGTGTCATCTACGGGGTAGGAAATTCCTGTACAATCAATCCCCTGTTTAACTACTTTGAGTCCTAATACTTTTAAAGCGATGAATCTCGACTTGACTCTTCTGGTTGGAACTACGTCATTTAGTATAATCCATTTAGCATTTAGCAAAAATCTCAACTTCGAAGAGGCCGCAGTTGTTTGGCAAACGGAAAGATTGTTTGGTCTACAGGTCCTCCGAATTGAGGCCGACGTCACACAATGCCTCACTTCCCTAATTTTTTATTTTTTTGCAAAAATATAAAGAATTTGAGGACGCTGAATTCAAAACTACAATGTATTTGGCAAGGCTTGCCGTCTGTTCAAAATTCAAATATAACTTGAATTAGGGAAATTAGCTAATTAAAGTAAGAATGTATCGCAATATCGGTGTCAGACGAATAAGCTTTAAAAAGGTTTTAACTTGAAAATATTTTGAAGAGGATCGCCACCTCTCTGTAAAGTCGAATTCAATTAAATTATACAAAAGTTATTAAACTATTATTTTGAACCCACTAACCCCTTCCTGAAACCGTACAAATAAAGATGAGTTTGAAGTTTGCCGCCACTTTCGATTTTTAAG
>NW_016241080.1:0-1043 GCF_001687245.7 Rhagoletis zephyria | reverse complement strand
TCCTTAAAAAATGCCCAGCCTGGTCTTTCATCTCTCAGTTCTTTCTTATTTCCTTATTGCCTAATTATTGCTGAAATTGTACTTTTAAGTCTCCTCTACTTGTTTTCTTTTCTTTCTAATTAGCCCCTCTCAGTTGATTATGTACATACAATTAAGCTAATAAAGAAGAAGGCGCTCCTCAGCTGCTACTACTAATTAGACAAAAATGAATTGATCTTTAGGCGCTATTGATGATTAGCACATCAAAAGTATCTTTGACTCTCTGGGCATTGATTTCTCAATTAGCACAGCGACTTGTGACTTTCAGTAAGCCGAAAACAGAAAAAACATTCCCTTCAAAACAGATTACTGATTTCCAAAAAAAACAAATCTTTTCAAAATTGCAAAAAAGAGCTGTAATAAAACTTCACAAAAAGGTGAGCACATGATCAGCATATAAGTACAAAACTTTCTAAAAAACATTTCTTTTTTCACCTTCAAGATCTTCGAATAAAAAAGTACAGCGCCACCAGGCCGAAACCGAGCGTCGTCACTACATTGGTCAGACAGCCATGGGCGACCCTAAGGTGGGCCAGGGTCCATCCCCTTAGCATTACATTCCTCAACGACTCAACGGGCATGCTAATGGGCGTCAGACTGAGGATGGTGCTTATCAGCGGGTCAAAGCTGATGATGGGAAACACAGCTCCGCTGGTGAACAGCTGACTGAGGGTGATGGAGAGGGCGATGAAGAAGGCGGAGAAGTTCTCTCGGCAGACGGCGGAGATTAAAAGTCCTAAATAAAGAGGAGTAAAATTATCAAAATCTTATCAAAACCTTATCATCAATTTCTTACCAGTCATAATACTACTCGCCGACTGCAGCAGCGCCAGCAAAAAGCACAACCAGTAGGAGCCAAAATTGGGTATCCCATACCAGGCAAAGCCCACCAAAAACATCGCTCCAATTTGCCCGAAACTAAAGAGGAAGTTGGTGACAAAGTGCGAGGCAAAGAGGAGCCAGTGCCGGGCTCCGGCCACTATTGTACGGTCAAAAAACCCATC
>NW_016241079.1:0-1043 GCF_001687245.7 Rhagoletis zephyria | reverse complement strand
AAGAAGATTCAGCGAGGAGGACGAAGTGGTGGTGGTGGTGGTGGTAAAAAGAGAAGAGGAAGGTAAGTAGAGAAAAATTTGTTGGGTTTATTGGGTATGACTTTAAAAAATTTTTGTTTTTTTGCTCAGTCAAATTCGAGTTTCAGAAAATCAGCAACGTCAACCGGCGGCAAGCAGACAGCGATACCCCTCCTGAGGAGATGATCAGTGATGGTCGGTTTTAAGGTGGTTTAATAAAAAACTAGTATCATCACATAAATGCAGGAAGAAAGAGAAATTAAAACAGTTGAGAACAACTGGTTGTGAGCTGCTTTAAAAAACAGTGTAAATATTAAAACGAACGGAAAAATCCTCGACAATCAGTTGTTGCGCAAACTCCTTCTTCTTGTTGTTTTTGTTGCTGAAATAGTCAAAGTTTTTTTAGCGCTAAACTGCCATCCCTGTTCCTGATCCACCAGCACCAGGGGGTGGTGGTGGTGGTCCTTCAGGTTTGTGCTTCTTAGATGACGGGGGAGGCCCATCGGGGTCGCCTCTTTTAGAGGCGCTGGGTCGACTGGTTGAGGCACTGCAGGTGCCAGGCTGAGCTGGGGCTGGGGCTGGGGTTGGAGCTGGTTGAGGAGGAATGGGTGCTGGTGGATTCTGAGGAGGAGGAGGAGGAGGATTGCCTCCACCACCTCCACGACCTCCACGACCTCCACGACCTCCACGACCTCCTTGTCCACCTCGACCAGCAGCACCTCTTCCACCACCACCACGAGCTCCTCTTCCACGACCACCTCGGCCACCTCTTCCACCAGGACCACCGCCACCAGGACCACCATCACCACCAGCACCTGCAGCAGGAACATCCTCTCCCTGCGGAGTGAGCACTTCAGGATTGACACCTGGAAAACGGNACCTCCACGACCTCCACGACCTCCACGACCTCCACGACCTCCTTGTCCACCTCGACCAGCAGCACCTCTTCCACCACCACCACGAGCTCCTCTTCCACGACCACCTCGGCCACCTCTTCCACCAGGACCACCGCCACCAGGACCACC
>NW_016241078.1:0-1043 GCF_001687245.7 Rhagoletis zephyria | reverse complement strand
CACTTTATTCGACTTCCACTTGTCCTTATCGGGCAGTCAGCAGTTTATTGCCCTCAGCGATTTCAATCATAATTGCGACTTGACCGATGGAGCATTGTGTGAGCGCGATTTCAGGAAGTCTATAGAGCCTTGTGATCCCGTTTGGCTCTTTTGTGGGAGCATTCTTGATATTACGTTTTGTTCTCGAGCAGAACTAAGCCACAACTGGGACGCGTTCTCGGTCCCTGATCTGGTAAGAAGAATGCCTCTTCCCGATATTCATATAGTAGACATTGTGATTGGTCTACTGAAGTATGAAGTTTTTTTTTAATACCCAGAAAAAGTACATTGGTATATGGCAATCCTAGCCGGTTTGTCTGTGCATACAAGCGTGTGTGTTGTAAGTTGCTAGTGATTATGCTTCCCTTTGCTTTACTATATTTGCATTTGTTTCTTTTTTTTTTGCATACCTCGCCACGTCACCCGAACTTGCCTCCCCTTCACTCTGATTGTAGGTGCATTTCTTTAACAATATTGTATTGTTCTAACAATAATTGTTTGCTGTTTTTGTAGCTGTTGTTCTTGCACCCGGTTTTTGCTGCCTGTCACACGTGCGCACAAACAAACTAAAATGCATATATAAATATGTATATATGTAAGTGCATATTGCAACATATGTACATATGTATGTACATACATATACTGATTGTTACCGCATTGAAGCGNACATATGTACATATGTATGTACATACATATGCTGATTGTTACCGCATTGAAGCGTATCCGCCTAGATGCTATAATTCCGTTGCTGCTGCGGAGGAGCAGTTGCTGCTTCCACTGCTGATGTTTGGTTCTGCTCCAATGGCGCCTTGACATTCCATGGAAATGCTGTGTTGTTGCAGTGATTAAAGAACGGCTTCTCATTACTTTAGCTCTTCATGCTATTGCATGTTGCCGTACATAAATACACATATACATACATATGTAGATTGGTGCATGTTTGGCATTTACCCATTTCTCCCTATAGCTTGGTTGCTGCACTGGTTTGCTTCTTCCTTGCGCAC
>NW_016241075.1:0-1043 GCF_001687245.7 Rhagoletis zephyria | reverse complement strand
AATTGTCGGCTAAAATAATTCACGCATCGCTTTCGCTACCATCGAACTTGGTCTGGTTGGACAATGACCTAAGGTTAACCAGAGCATCACATCAGCGGCGAAGTTGCAAGTCTTGAGGAACTCCTTCCATTGAGATCCTTGACAAGAGGATTCTCGGGATCGGCCTAGCGAAGGTAGTGAAGCTAAGAAGCTTGCCTCAGCGGCAGTGACAAGCTTGCGGAATTGGCGTTCACCATCATGAGCGTCTGTTGGTGTTGGCAGGGCGGCGAAGGTGCACTCGATAACTTCCGCAAAGCCGTTCTGGTGAGCTTTATTGTTTGAGGTTGATATAGGAGCGGTGTTCCGCTGAAGCAAAGTCGACAGGTGGTCCGATGCTAATACAGTATAGGTCGCCGCGATATGCTGCCTAACAGCCGAGCTGCTGGAGCTACTCTGGTGGGGCCGTCTGTGTTCATTATGTAGAATGACGATTCGTCCATCTGCTCAGCTATAGTAAATAGTTGGAGGCATTAATATTTTCCGTTCCCCAAATAACAGTGCTAAAAATTAATATTTTGCCTTGCCAGTCCAGGCACTAACTCGACTTTTGACGAACCAAGGTTATTGGATGANCACGCGAGGGAGCATTCTGTTCAGATTGAGCCACTGTGAGCCTGCGTACCAGCCTCTAATCATTTTCTTCCTGAATTTAAAGCATCGAGTTGCCCAGCCTTCTCAGATCTCGAGCATGCGTCGGAACGTCATAATATTCCGAAATACACGCACTTAATTTGGGTTGATTGGGAATTTTCTTCCCATTTGCCGACGTAAAACCGTGCACCATACTAGCAAAGGGGAGGACTTAAGCATCAACACAGCCCAACAGGTTTTTAAGTACCTAGTGCCTCCTTACTTAAGAAAATTTTTTTAAGTGGGACTTTCTAGACCTTAAAAATTGAGGACGAAATTAATTTGATTTTTTTTTTGATAATACAGAATTAATTGAATTCCACCAACTCGCATTGTAAATAAGCGTAGACAAAATTTATGTTTATCAGCAAAGC
>NW_016241074.1:0-1043 GCF_001687245.7 Rhagoletis zephyria | reverse complement strand
ATTCTTTAACAACATCCGTATAAATACAAGTTTAAAGTCAGTGTCACACGATTGCGTATTTGCCGTAATTTGGTGCAAATATTTTTCTTTATCCCAATTACGAAAAATAATTTGTTGAAATTTTTCAATAGAAGATTGCTGTATTTTATCAACCTTTTGACTAAAAAAAAAAAATTTTCCAAATATTCTTATTTTGTACCAATAGCCCAATATAAAAATGCACAAATCTGTACAAATGTACCAATCGAGTGACACTGCCTTAGAAATTTGTGCAATCAAATAAAACACCTATAATTTATGAATTTCTATCAACCTTTTTCAACCTACTCATTTCATCTTTCAACATTTCCTGACTCTAACTCGTCCTCCATATTTTTCTAATTAAGAGACTGAAGATAAATATTTTATCTTAGATTACTCCCCAACTTCACTTCACATCCTTTAAGGCCGGTCCACATAGAACTTTCGCGTTGGCTTTGTCGTTGGCGTTGGTTTGACAGAACGCACGTTAAAAGTATGCTTGCTACAATGAACGCTTGACAGCGAATCCTTGGGCCACTAAATTAACATATTAACGACAGATAAATTAATATTTCATATCAATAATTGCATTAAAAACTATATTTCTTGCCCGCACTTGATTAAAAAGGAAAAATATTTCACATAATTTTATTTATTCGCAACAGCTGACGAGCGACGCACGCGAAAAGTTGAGAGTTGGCCATCTTTTTGCTTTGTGTTGGCGTGAGCGTTGTCGAATTTTGGCTATGTGGACGGCTGCATTTGAATTCATGTATTCATAGTCAGCTGTTGAAGCGACGCCAACGCCAACGCAACGCCAAAGTTCTATGTGGACGGGCCTTTAGTCGTAAGCAAGTACCTGTGTGCTTTTTACTTTCGGCGCATTTTTCGTAAGCTTTAAAAAACTTTATAAAGTTAATATATATGTACTTGCAGCTGTGGCAAAGCAGCGAATGAGAGCATACTGAAAAGTATACAAAAACAAGTAATTTTTAGCAAAAATCTTCAACTCTCATATAAAA
>NW_016241073.1:0-1043 GCF_001687245.7 Rhagoletis zephyria | reverse complement strand
ACCAGTGGCTGACAACATCAGGCCAGCCTGTTTGAGTACAGTCTGTGCGCATCAACTGGAACGACGCCAAGACCAACATTACCAGCAGCATCAGCACCACCATCATCATCATCATCAGCTAAACGTCACCGATGCACCAGAAACACACAATAGACTGTTTGCTGTGCGCCTGCAATGTGGCGCAATGTCAGTCGCCAATTGAGGATGTCAAACTTGGTCAAATCAGCCAATGCTCAGCAGTCGAACTACTTGACAGAAGTACAAGATAGACTCTACACTGCTGGTGTCAGTGTCAGCGACTAGGCACAGCTAAAACGAGAAGAGTTCTGCTAAAAAGGAAAAACAATGAAGTGCAACAGCAGCAGCAGTGGGTAATAAATGCAAATAATGGAGAGAATATGCACAAACAGTAGCAAACACACTCACACACAATTCCATATGTGCTGCCTCAGGTCCTGTTGAATCGGCCCATTTGCATTTTGTGGGCTTGGTGGACCCGGCACTTCACCGGCCCGACCTAGTAATTAGCAGTGGGGGCTGTGTAATTACTGCTGTTGTTTTTGGTGCAGTAGATATCAATAGGGCACTCTTTGCCATTTTGCTCAGTGGAGGTCACTTACCACAAGACAGACTGCTTACCAGCCAGCAGAGAGCTTCAGTTGGATAGTTGGCCAGATGATCGACGACGACGATGACGACGACGACAACAACAACAACGACATGATCCAAAAGAACGATCGATCCGAGGCAAAGCGATCCACACTTTGGTGGCGTAATAGTTGTTACATTTTGAGCAGTGGAAAATACTTTCCACTTTTGTTGCTCTTGCTTTGCCTATCTTCAGAAAGACGAAAACGGCAAGAAAACAATAACCCCCAAACCGAAAGAACGTCAACAACAGCAGCAGTTAGACAGAAAAAGCATGCAGCAGCAGCGGCAGCAGTAGTGTACTGTGGCAATCGTTAATTGGTCGATTAATTAGCCGTCTGTCGGTGGAAGTCGTCCTGCTCTGTTCATCGACAGTGCATCAGTGCCAGCAGCAA
>NW_016241072.1:0-1044 GCF_001687245.7 Rhagoletis zephyria | reverse complement strand
TCCAACCTCATCCTATTTCGAACCTTAGTTTTTGTTGAATTCATTACGGGGAAAACGCGCTCAACAAAAGCATAATAAAGGATAAAAACATGAATTTACTTATGTATATTTCCAAACATTTTATTGCCTGTCGCGGTTTTCACTCCGTAAGCAATTATCCAAAATTATTCAAAATCGGATGGAATAGTTCTGAGAAAAGTTATTCCATAGGAAAGTTAAAAGATTTAAGCTGCTTTTCTTTCCTTCAAAATCAAATAGTGAATTTGCAGGTCCCTGAAACTGGCCCTCTTGTGATTCACACACTTTTCTGGAGACAAAATCAAAGCTTTTTTAAAAGTATCTAATTAACTAGGTAATCGTTTCAAAAGTTTTTTTTTTTTTAAAGGGTGATTCAATATTTTTGACAGTCTTTTAATATGCTTCTTAAGTCAAGTATATCATGCAGTTCATTAGCCTCTTGTGTAAAATTATCGTGGAAAACTAAGTTTTGTATATTTTTATAATTGGAANTCAAATATGGACACTCTGTGTGCTTCTACCTTACAACGGGGATGGAATTTCAAAATGTGTCTAGTGGTTTTCAAAAATAATGCCAAAAAGATGCGCCACGAAATTAAAATTTCTTTCTTTAAGGCCTTTGAAGAGCAATATACTTTTAGAAAGAGTATTTTTAAAATACACTGAGGTAATATAATAATTATTAATTTATTAAATTAATACAGTAAATCACTTTGATGAAAGATTCCTTAGACATATAATAATACACATATATTATGGTTTGGCCGAGCTTTTGCACCGATTTGTGACGTTGATTTTATATACATTTCAAACTTTGTATAAAAATTATAAAAATTCGGCAGGTTGTCGCAACAACGAAGTTTCTATTCAGAATTTTTAGAGAGATTCCTAGCTTACAATTTTACGCGTTTTTTCATATAAAGTGTGTTCGAAAGTTTTTTAAATGGATGCAAATATGTATATGACACCGTTAGCAAAAAAAAAATATCAAAAATCAATTGAATTTATTAGAAACTATAAACCTGC
>NW_016241071.1:0-1044 GCF_001687245.7 Rhagoletis zephyria | reverse complement strand
TTTTTTTAAAGTCCGATCACTGATGCTAAAGACCACAAACGAGCCCCTAACTCTTTCAATTTCATGCAATAGTAGTATTTGTGCTACGTGAACAACAGTTCGCAAGCAGAAAGAGGAAAGTATGCATATTGCATAATGGCAATAGGAGAAGTATGTATTGCAAATATGCTGAATAAGCGAGAGAAAGACGTTATCGATACGGTGACCATAAATATGGATTCAAAATGAAGGACAATTTTTCAAAAATATGCCTACATATATTTACGTAGTATAAAAATATCAAAAGAGTATTTATGATTCAAAATTCTTAATACATTTTAGGCTTTAAAAATGAATCACGTTTTCTCCATCGATATTAATCTTTTTTTACATGAATATTTATAAAAGTATAGTAAAACATATTATAATAACAAAAGCACGAAAAGTGAAAATCTTTAAAGGATTATTTTATAGGCAAATTTTGAGTCGTTCAAAACGAAAACAATACCCTTTTTGTTGTTGTTTGGTACTTTTCGCAGTTATTTATCAAAAATCGAGGTCATGAATCGACANACCCTTTTTGTTGTTGTTTGGTACTTTTCGCAGTTATTTATCAAAAATCGCGGTCATGAATCGACATAAACGACGAGTTACAAAGGCTGCATAGCATCTATGNGTATAGTAAAACATATTATAATAACAAAAGCACGAAAAATGAAAATCTTTAAAGGATTCTTTTATAGGCAAATTTTGAGTCGTTCAAAACGAAAACAATACCCTTTTTGTTGTTGTTTGGTACTTTTCGCAGTTATTTATGAAAAATCGAGGTCATGAATCGACGTAAACGACGAGTTACAAAGGCTGCATAGCATCTGCATTTCTAATCCGATTTTCATTATCTTTGGATCAAAATTTACTGTAATGATATATCTCCTTTATCGAATTTTTAAACTAACGAAAAAAATTATCGAATAAAACTGCGTATTTGATTGAAAATCTCACCTTTTTCGACTTTAACGACAAAATGCAAATGATCGCCTGTAGCACTAATAATTTTCATTGAAG
>NW_016241070.1:0-1044 GCF_001687245.7 Rhagoletis zephyria | reverse complement strand
TAGTATATACATACATACAGGTATACAATATAGTATCTATGTATATATGCACATATGTATGTTGCATGTTGCTTCATGCCACCGGGAGTTCGTGTACTTGCTATGCGGAAGGGATTTTTCATAAGTATTTTGATTGTTTTTACTCTGTTATGTTTGCATTGTTTTGTTCTGCGATTAATTTGAAAGATAATCTGCTTTTCAGAAATGGCCTCCTGAGCATCTAAGGTGTCTGAGATTTGATTGAGATAAATGATTACATAAGTAATTACGCGGTTGGTGGTGGCGCTGAAATCGATTCGGTGTGAAAGAAGACACATTGAATACTTGATGCGGATTTTTACGTAACCAACTGAAAAATGTTTTCTTCTTTCAAGAACAATCCCTTATGTACTACACAGCGTTGCTTAGAAAACCAAATAACGATGTATTATTTTTCTTGTTTATAAACTAAACTTGAAAAAAAAAAATAAAATTATGGCTCCTCTCATACTTACGCACTAATATTTGCCCAATAATAAACAGATTCGTAAATAATCGGCCCCTAGGTGCAAAATTATATTATTTCAGTTACAGTTTAGACTTTCAATCAAAATCTTTCACCCCCTTAAAGTCGGTAATTAATAATCAATCCCCTTGAAACACACTCTGCTCTGCTTCAGTTTGCAGCGTCTACAAAAAAGTTCACCTTTCTAAAAGAATATTACTCCAGTAAAAACTGCTATATCTACGGTGACCATCCGTCNTCCCGTATTCGGGGTTCAGTATTTCGACGCCTTCAAATCTCATTAAAATTGCATGTCTATGAACCAGTTTTAAATGATGTTGGAATATGATCGTACCTTTCTCCATTATCAGTTATTATTTTCTAATCTGAATGTCTGTACTTCGAATCAAGGAACACATACAGTGACTAAAATATATATAAAGATCCCAAATTTTAGCATGGTTCGGCTATTTTTCTTTTGTTTATTTAATTTTTGCTATTTTTTATTTTGTTTGAGTAAAGCTCTTTTCCTAACAAAAACCACATAAATTCAAATTTCC
>NW_016241069.1:0-1044 GCF_001687245.7 Rhagoletis zephyria | reverse complement strand
TGCAAATACATACATAAACGATTATATGCAATTCTTTTAAACTTTTCCAAATCGTATTATCAGTGGTTTTATAACCGGGTACTTCTGCTTAACTCCGGCTGCTACTATTGCTGACGTTTTATAAAATTTACGGATTAAGTTGTCTGTAGTTGGAATGAACCGCGTAATTGGCGCATATGCCACGCCTCCTCCCTCTACTACTTGATTATGTCAGAGTACATTGTCTGTGCATGTGTGATTGCGTTTTGTTAACTGAGTAAATGTTCCGGTACGTATGCTTCGGTGCTTGATTTTGGTTTTACAGCTTACTCATAAAAGTTGATTGAAAATGCTTATTAGATACAAGATTAGATACCATATCAACCAAGGGGTATGAAGGGGAGAGTTGTAGCTGCTATCAATGCGCCAAATTGGTACTTTTAGCGAAAGAGGTGGAGCTGGGTTGGAAAATAACCTATTTGCCGCTCGGCTGGAAGCAACCTCCATTTCATAAAATTCTTACAATCAAGCTACGTGAGTAAATTGGATTATTCGGAGAAAGCATCTTCGTTTAAGTTAAAAATGTCATTCCCTATCTAGAAAAGAGGCTTATATGCCTGGTTCCACGTACATAGTATAAGTAGGTATACTTAAGCACATACATATGTATCTACCACGTGTATACATTTATTTACATTACAGAGTCGAAAGGGTAAAAAATGCATTGCATTAAAAATTGGATAGCGTTACCATAAAGTGAAATTCTTACAAGCAGCTAATACGAACGATCTGGAGAAGCTTTTTCTTGGCAGAAGAAGGTTTGCCATTTCCTGCCGAGGGGCGAACGCCGTTAGAAAAATCTTTTTATAATTTAAATGTTACCTGGACCAGTAAACGAACACAGGCCCTACGGAGTGATAGTACGCACCACTCAGCCTCAGCGGCCACCTTTAAGTTATGTTTGGAACACAGGATTTAAATAATCGTTAGCTACCTTTTAGCGTCATTTTTACCCCTTGTGAAATTTCCCCTTTAACGAATTGTTCGATTTCCCCGCTTAGAAGC
>NW_016241068.1:427-1044 GCF_001687245.7 Rhagoletis zephyria | reverse complement strand
TTAAATAGTTTCGTCCAGCTAGATTTGCGATCCGAACCACTGTGCCACGCTTTGCTGTGGCATAATTCTGTTATATGGACGATAAATTATTAACGAAACCAAGCATACGTTTCATATGTGTTTGGTTATGTAATAAGTACTCGTGCGCACACAATATTTGTTATTTTTCCATTCTCTGCATAGATATCAAGGATATCTGGTTTGCCGACACAGGAACACGCAACATCTGAGAAGCAATCCGCATCTAAATCTAAACCATACTTTTCCAAAGTTCGACGTGGAGCATTATTGATTGTGATTTCGAATGTCAATCGAATTGGGAGTTCAAATCTTTTAAATTGAATCATCATCATTAAATGGAATCATGGGAATTCTTAACCTTTGAAAGGCCACGTTAAAATCTTTTCTTACATTACGTTCTTCATCAATTTCTTAACTGCGAGTCGCATTCCGTTGCAGAGTTTTCGCTGATTAATATTCCGCAACATGATAACTGTCAAACCTATTTTTAATTTCAGTATGTGAGGTCTCCCTGGAAGATTAATCGAGTTCAAAAATTTCGTTGGATGGTCTTTTTCCACAACAGTGTTTATCGACGTATATGCTATTTCCTCACG
>NW_016241068.1:0-385 GCF_001687245.7 Rhagoletis zephyria | reverse complement strand
CCTTGATGTTGTCACACAAAGCGGAGGGACCTACAGTTTTACGCCGACTCCGAACGGCGATTGTATTTTTATGAGAAGCTGTTTTTCATGGCAGAAATACACTCGGAGGTTTGCCATTGCCTGCCGAGGGACGACCGCTGTTAAGAAAAAACCTTTTTTCTATATTTTTGCGATGTTGCTTTGACCAGGGTTTGAACCCAGGCATTGTGGAGTGGAAGCGCGCACTGCTTACCACTACACCACAGCGGCCGACTCAATCACGTTGAATGCTGGATTGAATAACATTAGTGGTACTCACAACAGTTAGCAAGTGGTCTGGCAGTCTAGTAAAAGAGATGATCAGCTCAAGCAACGACTGTGGTCAATACCACTATTATTTAGTTGA
>NW_016241067.1:0-1044 GCF_001687245.7 Rhagoletis zephyria | reverse complement strand
CTTAGCCTTATTTTTTTCAATATTTGGATTTTATTGTTTTAAACATAAACATGTTTTATTTAATTTCATCTATTTTTTTCTTTTAAATATTTATTTAATTTTATTTTCTTTTATATTATTATTTTTTTTTGTTTTAAAAAGAAAAATATTTTTTTCGCTCTTTTTTGGGAACTTATGCATGTGTTTTATTTTTTTTTTTTTATAAATACTCCTATTTATTTATTATTTTAATTTAAAATGTTATTGTTTTTCTAAAAATTTAGGATCTTATTTCATTAATTTTTATTTTTTAATTAATTTATTTTTCTTTATTTAATCTAAGTTTCTGTGGGCATTAGTTGTAGTCGAATCTAGTTTCAATCGACGCTAATAAAACAAAAATTCCACGTCACAAAAGCACACACAAAAATTTTAACTTTCAAAATAAGCAGAAAGGTTATCAGTTTATCAGAATATATTTTTATATATGTTACCAGACAATTTTGGACCACGTAAACCGTTCACGACAATTCTTTTTTGGAGAGTGGTACTTTAAGTGTGGTCCCATAATAATTTGGTTTAGTTCCGGTCACTGCATGATGAAAAAATTGACGGTACTCCTAAATTTGTATAGTGTGAGCATTGAAATCGGTTGTGTATTTTTTTTTTAATTACTAAGAATTTTTTATTGTTTAAAAAGAAAAAATATATATTTTTTATTTAATTTAATTTTTAGAAAACTTACTGCTAAAAGAGGACCAGAATAACGCTGAGACCCCCTCGGTAGCAGATCTTTTAATTAGTGTTTCGAGAGACAGAAAATACCGTTTGAAATAGTTGCCAGAATTGCCGCGTTAGTGTTGCCGTTTGGGATAAATCTCGAATGTACTTAAATATATATTTCGTCATAATGGAAGTTGTAGGTTTTTGGTTTATTGACACAAAATGTGAAAATCTACCAACCTATACTCACTTTTGTACACGGAATAACTGAATCTCATATTAAAAAATATGCATTTCTGCGCGAAAAATTTAGGCTTTCGAAAATCGGTTCGATATGGTCAC
>NW_016241066.1:0-1044 GCF_001687245.7 Rhagoletis zephyria | reverse complement strand
AGGTCCTCACCGAGTACTTCACCGGGTTGTAGGTGATCATGGTGTCGCCCGAAGTGGAGTAAGATCCTCGGTTCCAAGAGCTAGTTGCTGAAAAAACAGGTTTAAAAAGTTAGCTTTTGAAAAATCAGTCTTATCAGTATGTACCTCCAGTGTTTTTGGAAGATAGCACGGCGGCATTGTCAGCCGGCGACGAAACGGGCACCTCTCCAATGGGCACACTTTGCTGTTCGATGCGCTCAAAATTTTGCCCCTGCTGCTGTTGCGACTTTTCGTTAACTTTTCCAGTGCTGCTGTTTACCAGCAACAACAACGTCAATCCGCACAAAAGTAACACCCTTTTCATCTTTGAAGTTTTGAAGTTCAATCAAGTTCAATAATGTGTTGGTGTTGTTGGCAGTAAGTGTTGAAGAAAGAGAATGCAAAAATTGTTTTTATCACAAGTAGGTAGTAAGTAGTAGTCAGTAGTGCTCGGCAGTAAGAATTAGGAGAATGAAGAAAAATCGAGAACCAGTTGTAATTGACAGTATGTGTGTGTCTTTTTGTCAAACTCTACTTTTTCAGCGACAATACTTGTTTGTCCGCGTCTTCAGAGCCTTCTTCGTTCTCCGAACTTTCACTGAATCTTGTTCGTCTGGCGGCGACTGTGCCTTTCACAGGACGACTTTCAAGACGACTGAAATATGTTTGTCAGGCGAGGAAAGGTGGTAGTAAAAGGAAAGGAAAACAAGAAAGAAACAAGCCAAGTGAAGTGAAGGGCACAACTTTGGAGAAAGAGAGTGACAACAAAAGTGAAGATGATGAANGGAAAGGAAAACAAGAAAGAAACAAGCCAAGTGAAGTGAAGGGCACAACTTTGGAGAAAGAGAGTGACAACAAAAGTGAAGATGATGAAGAAGAAGAAGAAGACCCTCCACCGGAGAAGAACTGCGCCAGCTATGTGCTTGAGCTTGTTTGCCAGCTTGACGCCAAGTGGAAGATGAGGAGGAAGAGCACAGCAGCTGTCCTCCTCATCTTCAGCATCTTCATCAGCTTCATCTTCAGCAA
>NW_016241064.1:0-1044 GCF_001687245.7 Rhagoletis zephyria | reverse complement strand
AAGTGTGCTACTATTTGTTAGCTTTCAGGAGGTCCCAGGTTCGAGTTCCATCAGAAGCAACACGTTAAAATTATTTATTCAAATTGAAATAATTGCTGTATCTTAAAATTGTTTTTTGTTTGGTTTCCTGTACTCAAGTAGCACACTGGTGTATAAATTGGTGTAAATTTATGGATTTTGGTACAAATCTGATTAGATTGAATAAAAAAAGAACGTTTTGGTGTATTTGTTATTCTACCAGTATTTCCTTCAAATCAAAATTCTACCTTTAACATTTTGGTACTATTTATTCATTGAGATTAGTACGAAAACTACACCAGCTCCTAAAATGCGCCACTTTTTTCAGTTGGGTCACAAATAGCTCCACGTTAGCAAATGTCATTAAAATTATTCTGGCGACATTCTGAGTAGTGATGTGCTGAATTCTCTGTACCAAATACTTGAAAAAAATTTCGGTACCCAATACCGATTCGACACATTAAACTTTCGTCATTATATCTGAGCCGTACAATTAAAATAGCTTAAGTCACTTTAGATGGTTTGACTTTGAATAAAAAAAAATCAGTTTCCTTCGAAATTGTTTTATATTTTAATTAAGATTCTATTATAGGGGCATCTTGAACTACATCTTTCGCTAGTTAAACGTTAAAATATTGTCTGGGAATCCAATGAAATATTGCTTTAAAGGGAAAAGGACCTATCTCGACATAGGTTACATTTGCGGGAAAAAATTATTGATATTTTATAAGACATCGCCTAAAATCCCAAAATGTACAAATAAGACGGTCCTTTCTCAAGAGATGAGCAATGTGTTTGTATGTATGTANATGTACAAATAAGACGGTCCTTTCTCAAGAGATGAGCAATGTGTTTGTATGTATGTAGTTAAGTGAAGCAAGCATAATGTGTGCGGCGAACAAGGCAGGCAATTAAATCTGCACAATAATGATCAATTCGAATTTAACAAGGTGGTGTTAGCCGTATATAAGTAAAATATTACACTAACAAATTATACGCAGATATTCATACTGTCATTACCCTGCA
>NW_016241063.1:0-1044 GCF_001687245.7 Rhagoletis zephyria | reverse complement strand
CTACGCAAACATTTAGTTACCAACCCACGGAAGTAAATACAAACTGTGTAACTATTTGCATTGTTTGCATAGGCCATTCATAAGTATACATAGGCAGGCACATATACATAAGTAATGGAGGAAGAAAAAGTAATGGTAATTCGTTTAATATTAACAAACAATATTTTTGGGTGCTTTCATAAGAAATTAGTTTCATTGAACAGTATTCTAATCATCTTAGATGACACTAGCAAATGCATAAAACTTAAAATTCAAAACAAGGCACAGTGTTATCTACAGCCCCACAAAATTTTTGAAAAAGATTAGAAGGAGCCGGCGTAGAACCTTAATTTTCCTCATGCAACATTTATGTTCAGGCAAAAGCCCAAAAATAAAATTGGCATTATCTGTTTTGTTTTAAAGCGTACCTCCTATATAAGGCCACCTCAAAAACGTCTTAAAAATGCAATTGAAACACACTGCGAAGTTTTGTTCATATGCTAGTAATTATATTATAACTCAACATCCAAAATATGGGAGTAATCGGTTTATTTTAATACATACCTCCCATGCAAAGTTAACTTCATAAACGTCTTGAAAATACCATAAATGCCACCATTATTATATGGACACCTGAATGGAAGATCGACCTATCTCGGCTGCCAGTTCGGAAAGTTCAAAGTTATAATGAATATCGCTTTGTTGGGCTAAACGATTCAAATATAAAAACTATGTATTCAAAAATTTTATTTTTTCCGACGAAATATGAATTATTGTGGGATTCAAATGCACCGCCCATTTTCCAAAAAAAGGATGGAAAACAAATTTTTTGCTAAAGAGTTATTTGACATGCATACATATGTACATATAAATTTTAAGTACATATTGACGAGTCCAGCACATACACACTATAAATTCAAATTGCTTAACTTCGACAATTTTTATGCAATTGCATTTATTAGGTGAGGTATCAATTTGTTTAAAAATATATGTACTTATAGATAAATGCTACACATTTGATAACTATCATAGAAATTTTCGAATTAGCGACTGATTTTTTTTTTT
>NW_016241062.1:832-1044 GCF_001687245.7 Rhagoletis zephyria | reverse complement strand
TATTGAGCTCGAGGCCGTTTTAAATGAAAATTTTTATTGTGGAAAGCAACGATAATTTGAAAAAATGGAAGAAGTGATAGCTATTGCGGAAGTCACCACATTTCCTCATCAGACTTCTTTCAGTAGGATTCGAACCGACGATCCCACTGACTCAGCCAGTTGCCTATGCACCGTGCTAAGTACGCCTTGTAAATTATCGTTTGCTTTTTTCC
>NW_016241062.1:0-516 GCF_001687245.7 Rhagoletis zephyria | reverse complement strand
CTAATAATTCTATTTTTAGAATGTTTAACTTTTAGGTGTGCTCGTCCTTAAGTTATTTGTTTTTGTTATTTTTTTGGCCTTTATAACAATTATATTCAACAATTTTTATCGAGCTCATCTTGATAGCTGTGCTCTACTTAGAGATAAGAAATCACATTTTGCAACCGGTACTTCAGTTTTCGAAAAAATATGCCTGCGTATATACATATACATATGTGCATAAAGAGCAAATGTGGATGTCTACATTTTCTGTTAGGCCAAGCAAAGTAAAAGATAATAGGGGTATTCTCTGAGTCTTGCAAAGCCCTTGCACGGTGCACAGATTGCACGGATTGCACGGTACAAACCGGTTTTCGTATGGGACAGCTTTGCAAACCGTGCAATCCGTGCACCGTGCAAGGGCTTTGCAAGACTCAGAGAATACCCTTAATGCGTTTATGCGTGGGATTTTATGTGGCAAATATGCATAAATTGCATGCTTGTACCGAAAGTTATTTCAACTTAAGCAGATCTGAA
>NW_016241060.1:0-1044 GCF_001687245.7 Rhagoletis zephyria | reverse complement strand
TTTTCTCCTCTTCATCAGGCGCCAAATCTTTTTTTGCCAGCAACAAAAACACACACACCAAAAGCTGCTGCTTCTGCTGCTCAGCTGTGTTGTTCGAAAAAAAGGGAGAGCGTTTTGCAGAACATCGCAAAGCATAAAAAGGAACGTCACCTCTCACGTTTCATCACTACTCATCAAATCTCACCACCAGTCATCACCAGTCATCGGCACTACACCTGACACGTCACCCACCCACCCAACGACGAAACACAACAGCTACTACCAACACCATCGTCTAGAACTCNTCTCACGTTTCATCACTACTCATCAAATCTCACCACCAGTCATCACCAGTCATCGGCACTACACCTGACACGTCACCCACCCACCCAACGACGAAACACAACAGCTACTACCAACACCATCGTCTAGAACTCTTCATCATGGGGAAAGCCACCTTCCAAGCTACGGAGGCGCCGGAGGCGATGATTTGCGGCCGAGCCAGCTACCACGGCTCGCTGCTGTCCATCACCTGGGCCACGGCCCGCTCGGTGCTCCTCTTCTTCGCCGGCGAGAAGCGACCGGTGGAGGTGCCCGCCGACGGCCTCAGCCCCCGCCGCTGGACCACCTACTACCACAACGGGGAGGAGATGGACGACCAGGAGCGGGTGGTCTGGTCGGCGCGGCAGAACCTGGACGAGGCCTCCCTCGAAGGCCTAGGGGGGCGTCGCAGCCAGCCCCTGGTCGCCTACTACCTGCTCAGCGTGCCCTCTGCCCACTCCCCGGTGGTGATCTTCGCCGACGCCGGCCACGCCGTGGTGGCCCGCCTCGGCCGGGCGGCTGCCTCCACCGAGCTCCCCTACACCATGGACACCAATGGGCGGCTCCACGACAAGCAGTTCGCCATCGTCCACGACCAGTCAGGCAAGGACGTCTACGGGTGGTTTATCGGTAAGTGGGAGAAGGATGTCCTAGAAGAGTCTGATTAACCAATGTCTGTCCACTTTTTTCTTCTTTTTTTCCCATCATTTCAGAGTTGAATTTCCGGGATGCTGGAAACCGAGC
>NW_016241058.1:0-1044 GCF_001687245.7 Rhagoletis zephyria | reverse complement strand
TTGTTGGTGTTTCATGTGTTCAAACAACAACAACATTAGCCAATCATGCTATTTGAGATTTCTGTGCACCATGCCAGACAGTATGCACCGGAACGTGAATACCCCTAATGAAAACAACAACATGCGACGATACAACAAGTTTCGTATTGCAAGTTAATTTATTTTGATGTTTCAGTGTTTAGCACCTAAGCCAATTGTTAATTGTAGCATGGCAACACTTTGAGTTTTGATTGAATGCCAACATTTTCATGACGGCACACACGTATATAGGCAAACACAAACATACTTTGTATGTACCCAGTCGGCAAAATGAGCAACATTTCTGATTACATAAAAGCTTTTAGGAAGGAATCTTTCAATTAGAACTTCTCTTTGGAAGCTTTATTAGAAGATAGTCCAATAGCGCTGCCATTTGAAGGCAGACGTGAAGGTATGTTTGCAAGGCAACCAAAAGAAAATAAATGAAAAAATCGCAGTAGACACATCGCTAAAGCTAAATTCAATCTGTTTCATTGTTATTTTATGTTTATTTTTTCATTCTAAGAGAAGCTATCGCTTCAAAATATCCGAAAAAAGGGCTCCATGAAGGCCTCTTATTTTCAAATTTTTCCGGCTGGGTAGAGCNAAAAGCAAATGGAAAACACAAAAGAGAATGAACCAGAATAACTTGAATCATGTAAATCGGGTGTAATTAAATTAAAAAAAAACTAGTTTGAATATCTTTTTGGAACCATATTATGGTGTTAGTGATTCTGCGTCGATGGAAGAAACTATTGATATAAGCCAGGGTTAGTAAAATTTTGAGGATCCTTGTATTTCCTTTGAAAGGATAAATAATCCTGAAGAATTCGGGGGTACGGTTCGGCTATTTGTACAATGATTTTAGTTTTTGTTGCACACGCTTGAAATATGGACTTTTCCGCAAATTTTGGAGTGATTTCTATGCAAAAATACTGTGGCGTAGGCGGAGCTGGGCTGATGAACATTTTTTGTATTATATACAGTTTTCTTTACGTTTACAAGCGATTTGTTTTTCTACGATTG
>NW_016241057.1:0-1044 GCF_001687245.7 Rhagoletis zephyria | reverse complement strand
CTAAATCTAAGAAAGAAAAGAGAAATCGAACTTACCTTGTTTTCTTTGTCCTCGTCCTTCCTCCTCTTCTTTCGATCCATCCATCCTCCTCCAGGGCTGGCTGATGGTGAAGAAGCATCCGCAGGTGATCATCCAGGGCCGGCAGCTTGATATGAGGGACCTCGAGGCGGACCCGNGTGGTCCGCTTTCAGCGGCGCTTCTACCTGCCTTTGGTGGCCGTCTTCAGCGTCCTCCTGCCCAGTCTGCTGCCGGTGCTGCTCTTCGACGAGCGCGCCAAAACGGCCATCTTTGCGTGTGGAGCGCTGCGCTACGTTTACACGCTGCACTGGTAGGTTTTGTTGGGTGGCTCTTTTACACGGTGGCAGTTGTTGTTTTTTGTTATCGTTGTTGATGATCAACAGTTGATCACACCTAAACTGAGCTTCTTCTTTTGTCGATCCATCTGAAGCACCTGGTTCGTGAACAGCGTCGCCCACCTGTATGGCGAGAAGCCCTATGATCGGAACATTATGGCGAGGTAGGAAGTTGTGGTGGTAGTAGTTCATGAAATTCAAGTTCGAAAGACTAAACGTTTTTTACCATTTTTGCCTGTAGAGAAAGTCCTCTCGTGGTGTACAGTACCTACGGCGAAGGTAATGGCCGTTGTCAAAGAAAGCATTGATAACTGACGTCCATTTCCTTAGGGTACCACAACTACCACCACGTCTTCCCGTACGACTACTCGACGAGCGAACTCGACTGGCGGCACACTTTCAACTTCAGCACACTGCTCATTGACGGCTTTGCAAAGATCGGCTGGGCCTACGACCGAAAACGGGCGCCGGAGAGGGTTATAACCAGACGGAAAGCGAGGACCGGGGAAGTATCAACAAAGTGCATCAAATCTAATGGAATTTCAGGCCACCTCTGGTCGGTGGCACTGGCCACCAGTCACCTCACCGTACCGCTGGCCATTCGAGGACTTATCATCCTGATCATGTCATAGTGATCACCAGCACCAAGACCAAGTGTGATAACTTTTTGTAAAAAATAATTTATTAAGAC
>NW_016241056.1:0-1044 GCF_001687245.7 Rhagoletis zephyria | reverse complement strand
AGTATGACTGTTCGCAAAATATTAAAAAAATCAGCGATATCAGAAAAAGACCACAAACGACTGGCTACAAAAAAAAATTTAAAAAATCATCGGGAATTTTTCGCTGCACATTTTTAATTACACTAAAATTCCATGGACTAAAAAACTGCATATCCAAAAATTTTCTAAAAATTTCGAAATTTCGACGAAATTTTTTTTTTTAATTTTTCTATATGTTGTACATAACTTCAATTCTTGATTTTCACTAATTTGGTTAAAGCGCAAACAATATTCTTATAAAAAAAATAAATAAAAAAATTCACTTAAGAAACATAGTTAGTTATTTCATTTTTGAGTGTAACAGAACAAGAGACAAGAGAATATGCTCTGAAGTTTCATCATCTTTAAGGCAGAGCCGGCTTTCCGATCTGTGATCACACCTATCCGGTGCAAGTGGAATCGCAATCGATTGTGACCAGTCAGGACAAAGTAATTTCACCCTCACGAAGCATAGCGTCGATCTATGTACATATAGATAGAGTGGCAGCTTGAAACTTGTAGGGTAAAGCGAAGCCCGTGTGGTANGGCTTCCACAGCTTTTCGCACTACATATTCGCAAAATAGGAATGATCTATTGAGAACATCTTTCTTGTGCGGAAACGTATGGCTAAAGTCATTGCTTTCGAAGAAAGTCCAAAAACTAACGAGCATTCGCAATGAGGTGCATACTCTGATCTTGAAATATCAACTGGCTATACAAATCCGTTTTGAGATATAAAGAAACAGAACAACAAATTCCAGAAGCGCGTGATGCACCACAGCTGTTCGCTGAACGCCAGCAAGAACCCGTTCTTTCCAAACGTCTGAACATTGACATTTGAAATCAGACTTTGGAAATAGCAGCGGCGGCGGCGGCGGAGGCAGCTACAATTTATTGATGGCAAAAAGCACAAACGACTGGGCAGTCGATTGCAAAAAGCAAAGAGCCAATTAATTGAAACAAAAGCAAAAAAAAATGCGAGACAAAACAAAAGGCCAAACAATGACCAATAACACCTGTCGCCC
>NW_016241055.1:0-1044 GCF_001687245.7 Rhagoletis zephyria | reverse complement strand
TTATTGTGTGTAATTTATTGCCATCGAACGAAATATGTGTGTAAATTCAAAGCAAGAAAATACAGATGATCATGCGAATCCATTAAATGAAATTTATTGAAGAATATCGGTCGTTTTCTTTGATTAGGATTGAATGAAATGTGCTCTCGTTTATGTATGTGTACATATGTATGTGTGGTGATATTTCCGAAAATGTTTTGTTTCTTATGAAGACATGTCTGAAATTATTTAAGTGCTTCCGCCGCCGGGTTTTCAATGATACAAAAACTTTCCCTTTAATAACCAATATGCCAGGCATGCGCCCACCCACGATCGTCACCATAATGAATACCCGTTGTTGGAAAGTTTTCTGAGATAAGGCGTTTTCGAACCGGCTGCCACACTCGTCCGTCGATAATTTTTTTTTCGAAATTGCTTTCAAAAGCCAACAATCCCTTCGCTGTCTAAAGATACTCATTTGCTAATAGGTGCGTTCGTTTAAAATCTCCAGTTAAAACCAACCAACTGCCAAATTCCGGCGAATGGTCTGTTCTCTCACAAGAGAGAAATATCCAAAATAGTACGCGAACAGAAAATTTCCAGAAACTTGCAAGTTAGACGAACAGCTGATATAATTTTTGTTTACGTTCAGAAGTGTAAAATTTAAAACGTACGAAAAGTCATCACAAAGCGTTATACTGACACAGTTTATTGATTAAACAAATAACTACTTATTTCTTACAAGTTCAATTAGTCGCATTTTGTAATTTTTAACTTCCAAACCATCAAATTCAATTTTGTGATTTGCGTAAATGCCAACCAGCTGTTTTTNTTTTCCAGCAGAAACCAGCAGCTCCCCTCAAAATGAAATGTCACTTTGCTCTCTCAATTTCCCCTACTTTGCAATTTTTTTGCATACGCGAACGCAAAAACTTGTAAGTTTTGGTTAAACATGAATAATTAACAGCTACGCGAACGCAACTAATATTTATATTTATGTCACGTTTTAATTTATAAAAAACACTATCATTAAATAAATACTCTTCATTTTATATTTATTACAGG
>NW_016241054.1:0-1044 GCF_001687245.7 Rhagoletis zephyria | reverse complement strand
AGCGCCTAAAAGCAGACAACAATGTGGAATGCAAAACAAGATGAGTAACAAAAATTGGAAGTTCATTAAATTCGATAAACATCTTCATTGAAGCTTGTCAAATTTAAATTTAAATTCAACATTGCAACTAAATGAATGAAAACTGAAAGTACAATATTACCAGCGGCAAAATAACGGCAATGAAATTTCAATAGATGCGTACATATCTACATTTTAATGAGCAAATGCAAAGCAACAACCTACCGTGTGGCCATTCCTGCCCATAGACGAAAATTTCGCTACGAGCAATATCGACGCGATTCCATGTCAACGCCAAACTCAGCTGTTCCGGTGGGCTCAAGTGTTGCGATTTGAACAGCGCCGTCAATATGGTCTGATCCAATTCCTGCGCCTCGCCTTCGGGCTTCTCTTGTATACGAAAAACGGTTATCTGTGTATTGAAAAAGTGGTTGGGGGGAAACATAAGAAGCATTTAGTACATTTTATCGCCTACCGCGTTCATATGATTAAGGGGAAATTTTGAAGGACATCGTTAAAATGGTAAACTGCTGATGAAAATGAACAAAATATGAAGAAGAATGCATACAATTTTGCCAATAATCCAAGTAGCGTTGTTCGAGTACGTTTTAAAATCTATCAGAATAAAATTTGTTCAAGGGCAGATACATTTTGAAACCTACTTGGACAAACGGTCCAAAATGTTTTTCTATCGATTGTTCCGCCTTTTGCATGTGATATTTCCACATTCTTCTATTTCCCTTGCAAGATAAAGCAATTAAATTTTATTTCGATATTCTTGCATCACTTCATTGCAAATTTTTTCGATTAGAGCGCACTCAACAAAGGTCCCAAATGATCAGAAAACTTTTCAATTTTTTGCGCATATTTAATAAATCTTATGCAATCTGACTGAAAAGATAAACGTCTAAGGCCATAGCCACAAAATATTTATGCAGACAAATCCGCAGAGTATCGAAAGTAGATAAAAGCTAAAGGAAATATCTGCATATTTTACCACATTCTAGGTTAATATTCATATTGAAA
>NW_016241053.1:0-1044 GCF_001687245.7 Rhagoletis zephyria | reverse complement strand
TATGCGATCTTTGTGCACAAAATATGGCACTATCTTCTTTCAATACTTTGTATTAACCATTCTACTTGAATATGAAATATGCTTTCCTGCAATAGTGAAGAAACATTATAGAGAACCGCATATAAATGGTCGGCTTGGCCTCAATGGTGTGCTGGCATTCTAATAAAGGTATCCACTCTGCGCTTCTGCTTTCATTTAAACGTTTAAAAACCAGAAAACAACGAGACTGTAAACTAGGCAATTTGGGCAGCCCAGCAGGTGGTATTCCCACACATCCATACGTACATACATAGATAAATGTATGCAAACGAACTCTACACACATTCATTTACATTGAGGAATTCAAAGCTCCAAAGAAATTTGAAACGTTTGCAGCAAACACAGAAATGCATGTGCATAGGGAAGCTATATACATATCTACATACATTGGGACAAATACAATTTTAACGTTGAGAGCCGCATTCAGCGCAAGTTTAGTTTTTTGTGGGAACATACTGAAATTTTTAAACCCAAACCTAAAATAGAACTCTGCATCCTTTCGTTCGTGCATATGTCCATTCATTNAAACGGCAAAGGAGCGGCCATATTTCTTTCCAGTGACGAAAACCAAAACGACATTGTATTATATGTATACATATGTACATATTAAGCTCACATACATAAATACGTATAAATAGCCTGCAGGAAATGGGGCTAGTTTGTAGCTAAGTTTAAACTACCCAACAGTCAGCTAGATGTAACTTTTCAATTGTTTAATTTCTTCCTCCGGAACTACCTACTTATCAAGGGCGATGGCCCTTTCGGTTTCCTCTGCATCAGGTTTTTTGGACATAAAATATCAATGAGAAAAAATTAATGCGTGTTTATTTACTTACTTTATCTAGCATTACATATTACTTTATCTAGCATTACATATTTGTTAATTTGTTTCCATATTCTGATGTGCATAGGTGTTCCCATATTCCAGTTCCATTAGACATAACATCAAAAAGAAGATATCAAATTCCGATATCTTATATATAAATAGGCAATCATGTTTTCTTT
>NW_016241052.1:0-1044 GCF_001687245.7 Rhagoletis zephyria | reverse complement strand
AAAATAAATTAAATTAAATTAAATTAAATTACATCAAATTAAATTAAACTAAATAAAGTTAAATTAAATCAAACTAACTAAATTAAATGATATTAAATTAAGGTAAATTAAATTATATTGAATTAAATTAAATAATTAAATTAAAGAAAACTTAACTTAACCAAATAAAATAGTAAATTTTACGGAAGTAAGCCGCTACAGCAAATAATCTTTATAAATAAATTAAACTAAAATAGGAAATTAAAAATAAAATATATCAAAATAATTACCTGTATTTCCGGCAACGAAAAAGTACAAAGGTGGTGCTAAGTGTACTGTCACTTACTCACCCCGTGGTGAGAAAGTGATAAAAATGGATAAACGGAAGCAAAACCAAGGCACCGAGATCCAACCCCCGTCCGGGGCTAGTAGCCCCTTCCAGCGGAGCGGAATGACCCAACGATCTCCCGTACGTAACACGTTACTGGCCAGACGACCAGCCAGTGACAATACGGATGTCCCGAGTTCAAATAACGTGGAGGATTCTGCAGGGTCACCAGCAGCACGCATAGAAAGCGGAAATGGGGCTGACTCTCAGAGAATCCAATCAATCGAGAACTCTACTGAAAAGTACAACGGCGCCCTCCACATGATTGAGGAGAAGATTGGGGAACTGAGGAAGATGATGGATAGCCAGAGGCACGTGAATCAGCAAATGAAAANTCCTGACCAGCATCTCGAAGCTCTTCGAAATCGTTGAGGGTAATGATCAAGAAAGAACCTCAGTTAGTACTTCAGTGAAATCGACTCAAACAGACCGGCCAGTCAAAGGTGATAAAACAGGGAAGAGGTCGGCGAACGAACCCACACCCGAGAACCGCCCACAACCGAAAGATAAACGCATTCGTGTCAACTCACCTCGAGCACAAGCAGAGAAAATGGATCGCCAAACTCGTAGCAGTGATTAAACAGCAACTGCTGACAACGCGGCCCAGAAGCCAAAAGGCGATAACCATTCGCTATGCTCCAACGCTACCACAGCCAACTTAAATATGGAGTGGACTA
>NW_016241051.1:0-1044 GCF_001687245.7 Rhagoletis zephyria | reverse complement strand
CCCTGGTGCTGGTGCTGGCCACCGCCGCCGCCGTCTCTGCTCGAACGGCTTACGAGGAAATTTCCACCAATCCCGAACTGACAAAGGTAGGTTCTATTTTTTGCTTTGAAACCGATTTAATTTTTAAACTGTTAACTGATGACCTGAACTTTGCTGTTCAGTTTTTGTTATCGAGGTGGAGAATCGTTTTTACTTCCTTTTGATTTTAATCTCTGAGCACTTTTTCAGTCAGTTGATTGTCTGTTAAGACCAAAACATTCTTGTTGTCAAAAGGAAGTTTGTTTGCTGAATGTTGTTTGTCAGTGTTTTAATTTGAGGTGAACAGTCAAAAAAAATTTGTTCTTGCTGTTAGAAAATAGAATGTGATAGGCAAAAAGGCCGGTGCTGATGGTCTACTTTATTAGTCTACTGCCCCTTAAACTGACTACAAATCTCACTGCAATCACCGGTGCAACTGCTACTGTGGTGGTATCCTCTTCTGTTTTGGTGAAGATACTGTCACCATTTCCTTTTTTCTTGTTAGAGAATAATATCCTGTGCATTCCCTGTTTCAGTGTCAGTAGTATCACATGCACACACTGCCAACCTCGTGCTACTTTTTTCTTTTTTTTTATTGAGAAGTGCAGGGAAAATGCCAAAATAACATGAAAGCCGGTGCACTTTGNATTGCCAACCTCGTGCTACTTTTTTCTTTTTCTTCTTTGATTGGGAAGTGCAGGAAAAAAAGTGCTAAAATAACATGAAAGCCGGTGCACTTTTTTGGCTGCTGCTGCTGCTACCACTTCTGTCGCACAGGTAGCACTACTCACCCCCTCCTCACTTGCGAAGGTCGAGAGGGACTGCCATTTGAAATGCCATTTGCAGCAACCCCTCCAACGACTAATTTTTTCAGTTCTAACACAAAGAGTGGCTCTGTCGCTTTTACCTGCAGCAGCAGCAGTGTTCTTAAAAATGTCGCCAGCATTCGGGGAAGCTGAGAACGGTGAGCTGTGAGTGTGTCCAGTGGCGACCACTCTGCTACGCTGCTTGGCCAGGCAATTCAGG
>NW_016241048.1:0-1044 GCF_001687245.7 Rhagoletis zephyria | reverse complement strand
ATTTTTTTTTTAATTCATTTACTTTTTAAAAGCTGCAAAAGACAAACAACAACTAACAGGCCATTTCTGGCATATGTCTTTCATCTCACCACAGTATTTTCAAAGACAACTATCTTGAAAGCTCTTTTCTGTATTTCGAATGACAAATTTAAAAATCTGCTAAATAGGATGTCTAAAAAATAAACGAAAAAAATTATTACAATAAAAACTAAAAATTTAAGTCAAGAATGGAAAAAAAATTAAAAAAACAAGTTTCTAAATATTAAATGAAATTAAAAAATATATATATTTTTTAAACAATAAAACTTGAAAATAAAAGACAAAAATTAATTTAAAAAAGAAAAAGTATTCCGTTGCCAAGGATTGAACTCGGATCTCTCGTATGGCATGCCAGCGCTCTGCTCATTTCGCCATTGCGACTGTTACAGCACTGTTAGAGATATTGACTCAAAAATCTGCTTCACACTTGAACCAACCTTTAGTAGGTAATGATCATTTCTATGACAATATCCGTGGTAATGGTAATGATCGAAGTCAATGCCCACTTGCTGGTCTATTTAAATGGAAGCAATAGGAGTTCCCTCCGCTTTGTGTGACAACATCAAGGCGCACGCCACAAGTCGGAGGAGAAGCTCGGCCAAACACTAACATATGTGTAAGCGCCAATCTATTATATTATTATTATTATTAATAGCAGTTTCATACGTGCAGTACACTGAGGGAAAAAAATTTTAGATAAAAAAAAACGTGCTAAATTTAAAAAAATACGCATACGTTTTAAATTCAAGTATGTACGTTGTGTGAAATATGTCGTTGTGAAGTGCACAGATACTTTTTCGTTATATGAAATTATAATTAAGAAAGAAAAAAAAATTTAATTTTATGTTCCCGTCTCTGATGGTAATTGAACCCGCACCCTATTGGCAGCAACCAGTTGTATCAAGCATCTTTGCACACTCAGTTAGAGCCATACATGTAAATGTGTTTTCAAATTATGAGTTTGAATCAACATCACAGCGCGTGATTAGTGCATTATGTCATACC
>NW_016241047.1:0-1044 GCF_001687245.7 Rhagoletis zephyria | reverse complement strand
CTGCCCCCTCTTAGCCTTTTCTTTCAACTCAAACACAAAGTAGTAGTGCTCTCAAAATCACATTCACTTCTCATCTGCTCATCCACCCCCAGTCATACCGTCATCCAGCCGATCGTCCATTCATTGGGCGCAATTGTGTGGAAACGATTTTAGCGCTTATTGAAAGTGTTGCCACTCAACGGCGTAGTATTTATGACAGTACTGCATAAATGCGCCGGTCTTCCCCCTGTGCGTGGTTATGCTGATGCTATTGATACGATTGCTTCCTTAATTTTTTCAACAGTCACTGTCAAAAAAAAAATTGCCATTTCAAAAACGCTTCTCACCGGATCAATGCATTGGAATGGTGTTGCAGACCCCTTTCGTGAGGGATTACGTTGTCATGTATTTATGTTTGTACTTTTTTTTAAGTTTTGTTTTATTATTTTCCATATTCGCTGCACAGCTAAATTGGTGTTGGGTGTTTGGATTCCATGATTGTCATTTCGCGACTGCTTTTTTATATGCATACTATGTATATTTTCCTGTTTTCTTTTATGCTGCGTTTTGCCACGTTAAGCTATTTGTGAAAGGTTTCATTTTAATCGAAATTTTTTCAATCTCTTTTTCGCGCGAATTTCCATAAGATTATCTGGGATTTAGTTTTAGATAATTTTGCTTTGCAAATGCTGAGTGAAATAGCGTAAATATATAGTACCGTTATTCTATTGAATTTAGATGTGTACATTTTTACCTGCCGCTCTCTCTTAAAATACATACAACTTTAAAATTTAACTTACCCGCGCAAATCCTATGCAATTGGAGAGAGATTGACTGTTCTTGGAATTACGACGCAATTTGCATTCAGTAATAAAGCCAACACTGATTGGACTAAATTCCCATAAATAAGTTGAAATTGATTCCAGTAGTATACAACATATACATTGGGCCATATGAAAAGTCTCGCGAAGTTTTGTGTAAATTTAAAAAAATTCCTAATTTCCTAAAAAATGGAAAAAGCCCGCGGGCGTTATTTCATCTTTATTGTGGCTCTTGTCTCCATTT
>NW_016241046.1:0-1044 GCF_001687245.7 Rhagoletis zephyria | reverse complement strand
GGCTAACATAGAATAAGAAGTATACGAGTTTATGGGTAAATCTAAAAAACAGATAACCTTTGTGTTATTTAGCTTTATTTTTATTGTTGTAAACTAGATCAAGCTGGTTGCTTTTGAATATAATTCGTAGACGTATACTTGAAGCCTCAAAAAAATGTTGAATCAATTTGTTGCATGACTTATGAGTTATAGATGTTTTAGTTCAAAAAAATATCAAAAACAAATGAATTTTCTATGTAATTTCTATAAGGTGAAAAATTAATTATGTCATGACTTTTGAAGCACACCATAACTAAAGTGGGCTTTAAAAAATAACTACTTGCCTCAAAGTGTGTAACCCTACTTTTCTAAATTTTCAAAATTTTCAAAATTTTTGAGTTCTACAAACAATTCCAAATAATTTGATACCTTAGCAAGAGGTGTATTTAAAAAAAAAAAACAAATTTTAAAGATAAAATATTCTGTGATCTTGAAGACACATTTGGAGAGTACAAATACCTGTAAAATGCTTTAAAAAAAATTTACTGTTTTATTTACTACTTTTATCCTTCTTGTAGTGAGAACATCTCGAGCGAGGTATCAAATTGACTTTTTTTTAGGCAAAGGTTCTGATAGTTGCTCCCCACTTAACTGAAGCCTTCTGAATTCAATGGCATCCCCAGTTTTTTCAGGTAGGCTTTAATTTTCGAGATAACGGTACTTGAAACTTTGCTTGATTTTTTTAATATAAATAACTCCCTCAGTTTTGAAGTTATTTTACTAAAATTTTGCACATACGCGATTTTTAATATTACTGCACGGCGTAATTTGAACCCAACTTATTCTTTCGTTTTCTATTTCAGCGACCTAAATGTTTACTACTCGTCTAACTTTTAACGAGCTTGATGAAAATGAATTACACTTATATTTATCGATTTGTTAAGAGATTACGTATAGAATCATATATAAAAAATAGGTGTGGCCACAAATTAAAAAATTAAACTTTTTTTTTTAAAGTGTACCTGTTTTTTAGATTTGCCCATATACCTACATTTTTACGTACGC
>NW_016241045.1:274-1044 GCF_001687245.7 Rhagoletis zephyria | reverse complement strand
ACCGCTGAAGGTGCGAGAGAGGAAGGCGCAGTTCGGCGAAGAGAAGAGCGGCTTTGAATTGTTCTCGTTGAAGTTGGCCTCTGAACGGCCGAGGATCACTCTCACAAAGGCCGACTGGTGAGGAGTCATATCGGAAAACAGTGAAGGGGAGATTATCACCTTCTCATCGTCTTCATCTTCGTTAAAGTTGGCAATGGACTGCATCATCAGGCCGTCTCGAACCTGAATTGAACGCAATTTGCTGGGCAACAGGTCACTGACAATTGCCGTCAGCAAGACGGTGTCATTGTTGCCCGACTCAAACAGCTCAAAAGAGGAGTCTTCGGTGTTCAGCTTAGTGAAAACAGGGCAATCTGTGAGAGGATTAAAAGTTCATTTGAAATTTATGTTAAAGGTAACAAATGTATTGGTGTTTTTAGTCAATCAGTGCTTACCAGTAAGCCAGAGGGTTGCCTCGTTCATCATCAACGGCTCAACGTCGACGAAACCCTTGTCATGGTGGTCATTGGNGTGGTCATTGGTGGCACTTTTTCCATTTTCATCAGAAGCATTCTTTTCCTTCTTTTTGTCCAACTCATCGAGAGCTTTCAGCTCATCGGTGATCAGTGACAGTGAAGCGAAGCGTTTCGTGATGACACCCTCCGCTTCAGTCACTTCCAACACCTTGCCCCAATGAGGCTTTTTTTTCTTTTTCGGTTTTTCTTTGGTGAACTTGGTCAAAACAATGATCTCATCGTCTCTGCTGCTGTCGCTTGAGTCGCCGTCCATTC
>NW_016241045.1:0-156 GCF_001687245.7 Rhagoletis zephyria | reverse complement strand
AAAATGCGCAGTTAGCCTCGATGGGGATGGAAACTCAGTGGCTAGCTCGCTCAAACACAATGACAACAAGAGCAGCAGCGAAATCGGCGAATCACGCTGGATGTACCCATTTGTGCTTGCATGTTGAGTATATGGAAAGGTCAGTGGAAGAGAAGG
>NW_016241044.1:0-1044 GCF_001687245.7 Rhagoletis zephyria | reverse complement strand
TTTGGAAACGTCAAAATGCGTTGTAGGGATGGTGTGGAAAATTAATTTTTAAGAAAAATTTTTACGTCAATACAAAAGTTTTTTCGAACCAAGTTTAAAAGGCAACGGCACATTGTTTGCTACATGTATGGACTCCCGGTATCTAAAAATCTCTAATATTTACGTTCAGAGTTTTAATAAGCTCAGGTGCAAAAATTTATTTATTAATTTTTTTCTCATAAAAAAAAATTATTTTTAAATGTATGTATTTCTTCGAAACTGAAATCGGTTTTTATAGTTTGGTTAAAAGTGGCTGGTTTTGAGGTCTATTTGTTTGCTAACTGGTATATTTTCTAAGCTTAAAGCAATAACTAATATTTTTACAAAAATTAAATAAATTAAAAAACATTAATTTTTTCCCATCTATGTAAATTATAATTTAACCTACATTCTATTAGCTGAATATGGGCTCAAAATATAAAATTCAACCAGTAAATTCCGGGGATCAAAAGTATACATACATACTTTGAAATCAAGATTTTTTCAGATCAATGTAAACCTGTTTAGATTTACTATAAATTTACGTTCTTTGGTCAAATTTAACAGTTATTTTTTTATTTTTATTTTTTCGATTAAAAATAATCCTCATTTTGGAANTAATCCTCATTTTGGAATTTACTTTTCTTCGACTAATATTAACCGTTATGGTAGAGACTGCGTCTATAGGACCGATTTAAATCTTATATTTTCAACAATTTATATTGAGTTCGAGGCCGTTTTTTTTTAATGAAAATTTATTGTGGAAAAGCAACAATAATTTGCAAAAATGGTAGAAGTGATAGCTATTTCATTTAAAAAAACGGCCTCGAGCTCAATATAAATTGTTGAATATAATTGTTATAAGGCCAAAAAATAACAAAAACAAATATCTTATATTTTCTATAAAATTAAATCTGACAATAACGGTTATGACATGATCGAAGAAATAAAACTTTATAAAAAAAATATTAAGTAAAGGCTAAATTTGATCGGAAATATATACACCCAATTTGAACGTTTGAACTT
>NW_016241043.1:0-1044 GCF_001687245.7 Rhagoletis zephyria | reverse complement strand
TGAGTTGAATTAAGAGACAAAAATCGGCCGGAGCAATATCATTGAAATACGGTGATTGTTCAATAGTATTTGCGGAGTTTCCCTGTCTGCAGCGACTTTAATTCGAATAAGTTTCTGAACAAAATTAAACAATATTGAGCACTATAAACAAACTAAATACCAAGTAAAGCAAAACTATAAATGCCCACTACATTAGGTTAGGTTACATTAGTTGTGTACTTGGAAATTTAAGAGAATGTCCTTTGTGATTCCACGGAAACTGTGAGGAAATGCTGCGAGCTTATTAAAAAATTACGAATTCGTTTGATGTCAATGCCTGAAAGCTCCTCATTTTTAGTCTGTGAGTGCCAGCCAAAATGTTTCCACCTTAGCCTCGCGAAGGCTGGGCAGTCTAATAGCAAGTGCTGAGAAGATTCCGCTCATCACCCTCTTGCCAGCTACTACAGGAAGGATCAGGTAAAATTCCTAACCTTACCGCGTGAATACTAATCGCACAGTAATCTGACAGAGCATCACCAACAGCGAGAGCTGATGCTTTGGGTGAGGCGTAAGGGGCTCTTTTGACCGCTTCCGATCCACTCTAGGCCAGCAGGATCTTGCAGTTGCGCAAGTTTTAGTTTTTAACCAGCGCCCACTAAGCTTACATGAGGTCCAACCATCCAAGAGAGAACCACAAGGGGGCCAGAGGTAACCCCCTCCGGTTACAACGTTTAAGGGGCGCCTTTCCTTGCCAAGCCATCAGCCACGCAGTTACCCGCAATGAGGCTGTTAAAAAATACTCCAATTTACAATACACCGCCATGGCAGTCAGGGACGTTCAGCCATGTATTTCCGCCTGACTAACTAAGTGAATTCAAGAATTTTTTGCATTCGGTTTCCCTTCTTTTTGATTTGCATTGTAACCGTGTAAGCGGATTTGGCCACCAAGTCCAATAAATCACGCCAGTGGTTTCTCTTCTGGGCGAACTGACGGCAATAGGAAATGCTAAGTGAAGCCTTTTCAATCTGATCCTTTCTTGTGATACCACCGGTGAGACTCGCGTT
>NW_016241042.1:0-1044 GCF_001687245.7 Rhagoletis zephyria | reverse complement strand
GTTCTAGCAATTTGTACCAAACTCGGTATGGTTATTGTGCTTGCCGCATGAAAGCAAAGAGTTGAAAATTATTGAAATCGGACTAAAAATTAGGCCGCTTTTCATATAACGGTAAATTTANCCGTATGCATGCTAATCTTACTATCTTATCTTATCTTATCTTACTAATATTATAAATGTGAAAGTTTGTATGTTTGGATGTTTGGGAAATCATCACGCGGAAACGACTAAACGGATTTGCATAAGATTTTGTACACACATAGTTTATGGGCCAGATTGGTTAATAGGCTATTTTTTAAGAGTTGCCTCCTGTTAAAAAAGTTTAATTTATTTAATATGCGGGAACGACTGAATGGATTTGCATGAAAATTTGCACACAGATAGCTTATGATCTAGAGTAGAAAATAGGCTGCTTTTCTTAAGAGTTGCCACCTGTTGAAAAAGTTTCATTAAATTAATACGCGGAAGCGACTGAATGGATTTGCATGAAAATTTGCACACAGATAGCTTATGAGCTAGGTTGAAAAATAGGCTACTTTTTTTAAGAGTTAGCACCTGCTAAAAAAGTTTAATTTATTTAATATGCGGGAACGACTGAATGGATTTGCATGAAAATTTGCACACAGATAGCTTATGAGCTAGGTTGAAAAATAGGCTACTTTTTTAAGAGTTAGCACCTGCTAAAAAAGTTTAATTAAATAAATATGCGGAAAAGTCTGAACGGAAGAGTTGTCACCTGTTAAAAAAGTTTTAATTAAATTAGTACGCGGAAACGACTGAACAGATTTGCATTACATTTCGCACAGAGATAGCTTATGACCTATGTTGGAAAATAGGCTACTATTTTAAGAGTTATCACNAGCTTATGACCTATGTTGGAAAATAGGCTACTATTTTAAGAGTTATCACGTATTAGGAAAGTATAATTAAATTAATACGCGTAAATGACTGAACTGATTTGCATGAAAGTTTGCACACAGATAGCTTAGCTTAGGTTGAAAAACAGGCTACTTCCTTAACCGTTTTTCCGATCAGAACGAAATT
>NW_016241041.1:0-1044 GCF_001687245.7 Rhagoletis zephyria | reverse complement strand
AACTTTATTTGTTTTAGTAATACATTGTGGTTCAAGCGCTTGCAAAATCGAGTGGCATTCTAATGAAATCTACTATTTAATTTGTAATTTAATTTCCCAAAAAGCGAAGAATTTATTCTCGGACTTTATTTATTTGTTTATAAAAAAAAAATCCCAGGATACATTTTACAATTTTGCTGCCGAAATCCTAAAATTTTCGAGCCGCTAAGCCAAAAATGAGACAGCATAATGATGAAAAGAAGTTCGCTGTAAAAATAATTTAAGCCAGTTGCAGTAATGGAATAGAGATAATGCAAAAATAATTCGTAGAAATAAAAAACTCATTATTCTTATAGAAAGTATGTGCGCGCAAATAATGATGATGAAATTTAAATAGCGGATGGAATAAGTTATGGGCAATTTGCAATGAGAGTGTATTGAAAAGTGAAGAAAACGCTGTGGGGAAAATCTCTAGTTCTGAGCTGGTGCGCTTCTAGTATATTTAGACCCAGTACTGGTTCGCAATAAATCTCTTTGGCGAATTTGACATGGCAATGTCCTAGAAAGTGTCAGTTGCCCCCCGCTGCATCCCTTTTTCGATAGTTCCGATTTAGTCTTAAATTCTGTTTTCTGTTTCTGTTTAGATTCCAGATGGACCCAAGATGTTAAAATGTTAACACAAANAGCGATCCTTTGCGGCCTGGAGTTTATTCTGTTTCACACTCACACAAATTAATTTATACAAAGCTATGCAGCAGGTTTGGTTGGTTGGTTGGTTGAATTGGCACAACTCTAATTAGCACTTATGCGCGCCGTTTTTAAACTACTACTAGCTATTTAACCTGAAAAGAAAACTTGAAAAGAAACTATCAGAAGTCGGTTATTTCTCTCAAATCCAGAATGTGGAAGTTCAAGTATCTACTTAAGTAGTAGCAGTGGGTTGAAATCGCTTATGTATGCTTGTTAAACCGTAGTGGCAGGGCTTGCGTAGAAATCCCATTCTACGCCTACATAGAGCTGGGCAATTACAGAGCAGCTGCTCCACCGTTTCTTCTGTATCTGGTA
>NW_016241039.1:0-1044 GCF_001687245.7 Rhagoletis zephyria | reverse complement strand
CAGGCATCCAACCTCAACCTTCTAATTCTTTACCTCAAAATTCGGCTCCTTCTTTGGAGTTGTCTTCTTCTGTGGAGGATGAGATCACCTCGCTGACGAATGGAAGCCAACAGCCGCCCAGCGAGGTGGTCATCATTCGAACCTCGGGAAAGCAGTACCAATCGGTACTGGCCTCAGCTCAGCCTCAGCCATCAACTCCTGCACCGCAAACTCCGGTCAACAATAATGGCTTTCAACAGCAGTCCAATAGTAGCACTCCAGCAGAGAGCAGTCTAATGCCGCCGCCTCCCAACCCGCCTCCCCTGCAGAACAAGGTCGTCTCCTCGAATCCGACGCTCAATCTGCTCCTCTCGCAGCCCATTGTGACGATGGCGCAGACGGCGGCGGCGAGGCAGGTGATGCAGGTCCGTCCTTCGGCGACCACTGCTTCAACAGCAGCAGCAGCAGCACCATCATCGCCACAATTACCAGCACTACAACGCCTACCTTCACAAAGGTCTCCAGCGCAAAGATTACCGGTACAAGGAGTACCGACTCAAAGATTACCAGTGCAAGGTTTACCAAATCAAAGATTACAGACTCAGATGTTACCCTCACAAAGATTACCGGTGCAAGGATTGCCAACTCAACGATTATCGACTCAGATGTTACCCTCACAAAGGTTACCGGCACAAGGGGTTCCATTTCAAAGATTTCCTTCGGGAACCTTAACAACAGTACGACTGCCACAGTCCCGAATGCCATCACCAATACCTGTAGCACCTCAACAACTTCAACAACTTCAACAACTTCAACAACCGATGCTAAATGCGGGAATGAAGCGACCTCTCAATTTAGTATCATCATCATCATCATCATCAGCAGTATTACAGCCGAATCAAGTAGGCGCTGTAGGCAATCAAATGGCCTTTACAGTTATNCAACTTCAACAACCGATGCTAAATGCGGGAATGAAGCGACCTCTCAATTTAGTATCATCATCATCATCATCATCAGCAGTATTACAGCCGAATCAAGTAGGCGCTGTAGGCAATCAAATGGCCT
>NW_016241038.1:0-1044 GCF_001687245.7 Rhagoletis zephyria | reverse complement strand
GATTTTGGAAAAGGGGCCGTGGCACCGCCCATACAAACTGAAATTCTCAAACCGCTTATATCTTGAACCGATTATGCAAACGTCCTGAAGTATTCGAATTTGAAATTACTAAAATGACCATTAGGTCAAAAGGCAGGGATGGTATTTTTAGGGGCTGCAGTAGAAAGTTCAAGCTTACTTTAAGCCTAGGTGGAAGGTTCTATCACCTTTCCCTTCTTTGCTAGAGTTCCTCAAATATTTTTTGACAATTTCACCTCGTTTCTCTCAAAATCTGGAGCTAATGGAAACTTTATACTTGCGGATTCTTAATTAGCACCAAAAGGCCTACCAAACATAGTTTTAACATTTACCGCACCAAACTCTTTTACCATTTTTATTGGCCGGTGCTATTTTTAAAAATGTTTTTTCTGAAGCTTATCAATACATCAGATGTTAAAAGTAAATGATTCATCGCATCAACGTTGCGACCCCTTCTTGAAAATTTTCTTGCAAAAGTTTTTCTATATTGCCAGAAGTGCTTGTTTTGTGCTTCCTCTGATAGCTGCTCGATCGGAAGAAGTGCGTTATCTATGACTAAAGCGCCATGCATTACATTTTATCCCCAAAAGCCTTCCCCGTTCTAACTTGCCGATACCCTCTTCATTTGGTACTGATGTTTAAACTGTTTTAAACTATCACGAAGTAAGGAAATTCGCTGTTTGGGGCACTTTGTAAATTCCATTAATTCTTCTTCAAGAAAGTCGTTTTTCTCTTCTTTTTTACGTTCGCATTGTTGAATAATATTGAATCCCGCATTCCGCTCCGCAACAATAAGGTATCCCCGAAATATAACCCCATAGTCTGATGTGGAGGGTTCCCTATTACGCAAAAAAAAAACACTCAGGTAAACTTTATCATGAATTTCATAATTTGGACTTTTGGCCTGCTTTTAGAGTCAAATACCCCTATGTGAATCGTTCAAACACACTTATAGCATTTTCGAAGTTGTGTAGCTCGGGGGGTGAAATAAAACAAACGGCAATAACGCAAAATTTGCTTTATTTC
>NW_016241036.1:0-1044 GCF_001687245.7 Rhagoletis zephyria | reverse complement strand
TAAGTTGCCAGAAATTACAGAATCTCTTAATCAGATTAATCGTACTGTTATGATAAGTAATGTTATAGTTATTACCAGTTATCCTTTTTTAAGGATTTGGAAAGGGTACTAGCATACCTGTAGCTTTCAATATATTTTTGAACTGTCGTATTTATGACTTGAGAGTAACAATCCGTAAACCGGTTTTAATAAATATAGCGAAGATCTGCATACATACATAGTATGTATGTAAATGCAAATCAATAAACCGAGATATTGTTTGCCATTTTTTCCTTAAGAAAAATGAATAGTCAAACTAATTTGAACTTAAATGTTAACTCGTTTTCGAGAAAAAAAACAAACAAGTGTCTCGTAAAGCGTTTACTGCCCCGTGTGAGTGTGTGTATGTGCATATTATGCCACATGTACGACTAAATTTTACAGAGCTTATTTTTTAATGTCTTCAACAGAGATGAAACCGATTAAAACTTATTAAGATTCAAGTAAAGAGTGCTATATAATAGGTACCTGTACTCGAAATTTTTTTTTTCGTTGTCATTAATTCAAAGCTATTTGCCATATACTAGAATACCATATATAGAATAAAGTAATGACGTTCCTTTCAAAACGTCAAAGTAAAATTTGCTTATTTATTTATGTAAGTATGTATATGGGACGGCGAATTTCAATCAGTTGGCAGGGTGTCCTCCACGCAGCACATCACCGCCTACTGCAAATAGTTATGTGCATATTATTGGAGTATGTATATGTACGTACATACAGTATCGGCCATATCTATAGCACGCCATTTTAATGTGATATTTTTTGCCCCTAATCCCAATTTTATTATTCAGAAGAATTTTCAATTAAAATACAGATCATTCTCTTACAAACCCCATATAAACCAAAGTTTTAAACTTTGTAAAAAACTACAAAAAAAGTCCTACAAATTTTAACCCAATTGTGTTAGAATTTTTTGAGTACACAATTTAATTTTAGTCAGATAATAAGCAAGTCTTTTAGTGGCTAAAAATTACCGTTGATTTTTTAGACTTTTTTTTGCAG
>NW_016241034.1:0-1044 GCF_001687245.7 Rhagoletis zephyria | reverse complement strand
AGGATGCAGTATGAACTGCCGGCTAAAATAGCTCGCGCATCGCTCCGGAGCCGACGAAGCATGGTCGGCGAAAGAAATGTCGACCCTGTCGTCGTGCTTCGTCGGGTTGGACAGTGACCTCACTTCTTCCGCTTATGTACGTTCACTAGTTGCCGAATCTCCGCGTTGAGATCCCTGATAAGAGGATTTCCGGGATCGGCTTGACGAAGGATGTCACGCTCATCGGCTATAACAGCCGCTTCAGCAGGGAAATTTGGACGTGGGTCCGTAATGCATCCTGCCGGTACGAAGCGAGCTGCAGCAGCAGTGGCAACCCTGCGGAACTTACGTTCACCAAGCTGGACGTCGGTTGTTGTGGGGAGTGCAGCGAAGGTGCTCTCAGTAAATTCCGCGAAACCTTTCCATTCAGCTTTAGAAAAGTTGATATCGGTACGGTGTTCCGCGGAAGCAAAGTCGGTTGGTTTATCGATCGAGATGACTATGGGCAGATGGTCCGATGCCAAAGTCAACATAGGTCGCCAAAGAAATTTTGAGCGGGACGAAGNGACTTATTTAATAGATGTGTTTAATTCCAAAACTTATTTAAAACATTCAATGCAATGTAAAACAAAAATATGGGTACCAAATGAAAGAATTTTTTTGGGTCACAAGGACGAAAAGGAATTAAATGCCCATTTTATTTTTTAAGCTAATAAAGTTAGTCCTTAACATATATTTTTTTCAAAAATAAGAATTGCAAAATTTCAAGGATATTCAAGGATAAAATTATAAAAGGGTATTTTCAATAACTACCCGTCTCTTACGCACCAACAAATGGAATCTGTTTTAACTTCACAGAATCTTCTCTTTTATTTGATACCCATACTGGTTTTTTAAGTACATTGCACTGAAAGAATCCTGACGTCAGAGCGAGAGATTAAGAACACAATTTTACTATATCTGGCCCTTGGTTTCGCGAATATATTGATTTTGTTTGTGTGCGAAATTGCCTGTCGCAACCCTGTAGTCAAATGTACTAGTTGTAAACTACCTCACAACTAGTAT
>NW_016241033.1:0-1044 GCF_001687245.7 Rhagoletis zephyria | reverse complement strand
GCATTTAAAACTGTTCGCTACATAGCTTTCCAACTGATATTTACCAGGTGATTGGTTCACTGATTAATACATTGTTTTCAAAAGTGTTTTTGCTTTTTTGCTTCTAAAACCTAAAAATAAATATAATTTTAAGCATGTCGTGTATTTACACCAATTGCAACGTTAAAAGCGACTCCTATGTGTCATGCTGGCTCTGCGATGGGATTGCCCATATAAAATGTGCTGGTTTGAGCGGTAGAGTATTATACGCTATTAACGAGGGTAAGGGTCTTCCTTGGTCTTGTCAAAAATGTAGATCAACCGAAGTTGATTTATTTAAATTCTTTAGGCAGTCCAGAAATGGTTTTTCTGAGATCGTGAAGGATCTGTCGGTGCTTGTTGAGAAATTTAAGCATTATGAAAAAATGTTTAGGTCTATCACTTGTTTCGACAACCCTCCGCACTCTGAGGATAGCCGAGAAAATAAAGGTGGGCGTGTTATTAGTCCACCTAAAAAGACAGCCACGGATTCTAGTAAAAAAAATCCTCCATCGCAGTCCTTGGAACTTATTAATCTATCTTCTCCATGCCCTCAGGCATTGGAGCCTCCGATATCTAAAGCCATATCCACTAGGTCTACTTCTAAAAATAGTCAAACCGTTGATTTAACAGTGTTGCCATCAACATCTCAAGCTGCACTGCCTACCTTAGTTCCTCCTAATAATTCGGAGCCCCGCACATCAGACATCATTACCAAAAAGTTGGTTGTAATTCCTCCGAGAACAATGCTTACGGCATCCGATTCTATGATTGTTTTGGGCGATTTAAATCTGCCACACATTTCATGGAACATCATTGACACCGATGTTGTACCAGTTTCATCTAGAGATAGTTACAATGTATTTCTGGAGGAAATGGCTGAAGTGGAAATAGTTTGGAAAGGTATTGGATCTCGTTTACGTTGATGATGTTCCGAAGGCCTCTATTAATCGGTGCGAGCCCCTAGTNGTGGAAATAGTTTGGAAAGGTATTGGATCTCGTTTACGTTGATGATGTTCCGAAGGC
>NW_016241031.1:0-1044 GCF_001687245.7 Rhagoletis zephyria | reverse complement strand
GGACAAGAAATGGAAAGGAAATTTTCTTCTACCAAAATTTCTTAAACCAAATTGCAGCTCTCAAGAAAAAAACGGTCGTATATTTATTTTCTGATGAAAATTTACAGCAAAAGCAAAGCGCTTTTATCAAGCAACAGAAATTATAATAAATATTTCTTATGATTTCCTTGAGAGCTGGATTCTTAGCTTNCAGTTTGTATTTGAGGTTATTAGCTTTAGGGGGGGCGGGTTTGAACCCCAAAACCCACCCCTTGGGTGCGCTAATGTTGCCATATAAATGGTGGGACCTAACATTTTAAATCGGTTACGAACGGCAGATGGGTCTTTTTAAGAAGTTTTTTTTTTATGTCAGAAAGAACATTTTCTATCCTTATTGGTTGTCGCGTATATCATGGATCGACCCTGAATTCGAATCAGCGGTAGTACGAAAACCACATCATTTATCCACGGCTAACTCTACTTATGCTTTTACACCTCATTAAGCGCCTTTTCCTGCTGAACTAGAGCTTTCCACAATACTTTTGCTCGCGAGAATATAAAACAAGCATCTATGAGGATAAAATAATGCCTCATTAAGTTATACTATATTTATTTATTTTTAGCGCACACGAAAGAAAATTTTAACGGTTGAAAATCATTAAAAGGCTAAATATGTAGTAAGTTTAAGTGGTAACTTTTTCTCCCCCTCTAACATCTTCTCCCCATCAATCACTTCTGTAGGTCAGTCACTTGCACACACTGCACTGCATCTATATATATATTTTTTTTTATTGACTTAACACTTTGTAAGTTAATTTGTTGTTACTCACCACAGTTTCATGTATGTATGTATGTATACGTCAATGTGTATGCGCGTGCTAAACTTTTATTTACTTGGGGAAACTTGCAGTAATTTCGGCACCATTTCAAATTTACTTTCAAGTTTCGCAAGTTTTTTCAACCATTTTTTTTGTTGTTATTTACAAAACGTGGCTATTAGACAAGCAAAAGTTTGTAAAACTTTTAGCAGTTTGATCAGAAAATATGTACTCGTGTATTTGTAGG
>NW_016241030.1:812-1044 GCF_001687245.7 Rhagoletis zephyria | reverse complement strand
CCCTTGTGCACAAGTGGGCTCGGGTATAAAAATTAAATTATTTCGTTATGTTGAAAATTCGTTACGGCTGAGTGGAAGATCGACCTCTCGGCTGCCGGTACGAGAAAGCCCTATCTCAGAATTGATAAATGATTGATTTAAGAATTTTGTCTGCCGAGATAGGTCGATATGTAGAAAAAATAAAAACATTGCGTTCTTTAACATTTTTGTTTTTGAAGTAATCATTTTTTTT
>NW_016241030.1:0-617 GCF_001687245.7 Rhagoletis zephyria | reverse complement strand
AATTCGTTACGGCTGAGTGGAAGATCGACCTCTCGGCTGCCGGTACGAGAAAGCCCTATCTCAGAATTGATAAATGATTGATTTAAGAATTTTGTCTGCCGAGATAGGTCGATATGTAGAAAAAATAAAAACATTGCGTTCTTTAACATTTTTGTTTTTGAAGTAATCATTTTTTTTTGGTTTGAACTACATGCTCCCTCTTTTACAAACTTTTATTTAACTTGCTCTGTATGTATGTACAGTGACTCAAACAATTGACCACGTATTAATATTTTTTAAATATTCGTAATGTGTTTCGAGCAAAATTTTTTTTTGTTATGTTTCTATAAAAATACCGTCCAAGCATTAACCAAAACTATATAAATCTCTGTTGCTTTTTTTAATATTTGTAGTATTTTTCGAGCTTTTTTGTTTGTTATTTTTCTAAAACAATATCGTGCAAGCTTTACTCAAAAATATATCAATCACAGTTTAAAACTTAACTTTCTTAAGTTTTGTATAAATTAATTTGGTAAACCAGTATTTATGGTCAGATTTCGAGAGCTTGCTTTAAAAATATTTGGTTTTAGTAGACATACCACAATTTGGTAGAAATCGACCACTGATTCCGACCTAGT
>NW_016241029.1:0-1044 GCF_001687245.7 Rhagoletis zephyria | reverse complement strand
AAGTCAAAATTAAAAGGTCATAAGGTCAAGGTCATGTCTTAAGCAGAATCTGTGTACATATAAGTGTAAAAATAAATCACGATACATACAATATGGCTAGCTTTGAGTGAAAATTTGTTAAGTCTAGTTTTTCGAATTTTACAGGAGGTAAGACAACTTCAAAAACTCATTTCCTTAAAATATTTTGCAAAACCTGGATAATAACATTTTTGCGTACTCAAAGCAAAACATATTCATAACCTCATGTGAGTCGGTACAGTTCGAAACTAATGCAAATTTGTAGAATTCTTTTGAATTTATCGGCTTTCGGGAATTTCTTTGTACTCCGAAAATTTTCATTTCACTGCATAGAAATGTGCAGAAATAACTAATTCCTTTTAGAAATGATGCATTTTTAATTCGCATAGCTTCTTGTATAAAAATGTAAGTTTTCATAAAAAGTAGACTTATTCAACTTTTCACTCTCAGCTAGCGATATGCTTGAATTTAATATCGCCGCGTCTTCGGCGCATATCATTGCTCCACACCCAACAGCACTTTGTATGCAAAATTCAACAAAACAAAAAGTTTGATAATTGAATAAATAAATTTCGTGCGCTTAAGTTGACGGCAATACATTTTCCCGCCGACATTATTTTAATTAATCGAGTTAATGAAACTCAACTGACTTTCATGCGAGTAATTCAACTCGTGTCGCGCAAACTAAATAAGAAAAGTTACCCCTTTCGCTGGCGACACTTTAGGGTAGTCCAAAAACGCATAGCTGAGATTTTTTTTTTATTCGCAGACATTTTTGTCTTATTATTTGTTACTTATATACATACATATGTACATACAGTGGTGGCCACGAATTTAGCACATCTACATCTTATGCAAAGTTCACTATGTTTTATCTTGATACAATTTTTTACTTAATATTCTGTAACATAAAATACAGAAGTAAAAGTCTAAAACTTTGTGCAAACTTTCAAAATATTAAACACATTTCAAACAAAAAGTTGGAAGCAGCTACAAATTACCGTTAATTTTTGATATTTTTTTTTT
>NW_016241028.1:0-1044 GCF_001687245.7 Rhagoletis zephyria | reverse complement strand
CGTCTTACCTCAGAATTTCGATCAAAAAATGCCATATCTCAACTGAAAATAAATGTAAAATATGTTTAGAAATGGCGTTTTCGAACCGGCTGCCGTGATAGTTCGATCTTCCACTCAGCCATCGATATACTCAACCAACTCATATTTTGTTGTTGTTTCTGGTATCTAAAGTGTCAAAAAATATTCTATTGCGGTGTGAAATATCAACAAATATTTAAATAAAAAATTTAAATTGGTTTTCAATCGCTTTTTTGAAGATTCCCATGTAAATACATTTTACCAATTAAGAATTTTCGTAAAAAAAATTAACAATATTTGACAGTTTAGAGACTAAATATTTTGAAAAAATCAAATCTAATCAGCTGGTAAATACAACCTAAACTACTATTTACTACCAAAAAAAAACAATTATTTCTATGGAACCATCTTAGTTTTTTGTCTGTCTTACCATTTTGACCAAGATTTTTTCACAAGCCACAATAAAATTATGCTGGACGATTCCAATGCCAGGTCGGTCAAGGATGGATCTTCAGTACTCCAAAGCACAAAGCAGGTTCGAGACCACAACCGATAGCCATCAGCTTCGTAACACGACCCTCACACCTGCTTTCGGTAGGACAACACTTCCCTTGATTAAGTACCACCGAATAAAGAGTATTTTGCGTAATAAAACGGGTAAGCCGAAAAACGTGAGTGCAAAGAATTTGAAATTCTCTCGCCGACAGGAAATACGTCCAACTATTTTACCAGGGAGTTGGGGCAGCATACGAATGTGTTTGATACCAGGGTGAATTCCTACAAGAACAAAACCGGCGCCTTAGGGACGAATATCCAAAACAGGCTTAAATTATAGAGGGAACAAACCTACATCTTACTGAGTGGAAACAGCGTTGAAAGCAGCGGAAGGGATGAACCCGAGCACCTAGTCGAAGACGACGGACTCGATCTCACCACCCGACTATAACGAGGTACAAGTGGCAAATTGGTCGGCTTAGAAAGTAAACAGATTTTTTTCTAAAAACGCTTATTATATTAAAATATTGT
>NW_016241027.1:0-1044 GCF_001687245.7 Rhagoletis zephyria | reverse complement strand
TGATAAATTTATCATTTTGATAAATGAGCTGTCAAACTTTGTATGGAAACCTATTTAACCACAGTTTTTAACTTTATCAAATGACTATGGTTGATAAATGTATAAATTTCAGCAAAATTGAACCCTTATACCTTGGTTATAATGCATGGGTCGTAACAAATCGCGGCAAATTCGTAAGGATCTATTGATTTTAGATGATTCTGTTTTACGTTACGTTCAAGTGCATTATAATCGTTCGAATTCATTGCCCATACAATAGATAATTAAGTGACAGTTCCCTCCGTTCCCTTACTTCCATTATAATCCAGGCATTACAGATTGCCTGACGCTTTTGCTACGAACATATGAAAGCAAATGAACACAATGGACGAGGTAAGAATGAAACTTAACTAGCCATATAATAATAAATAATAAATAGTTTTATGCAATTATTTACCAAGGTGCGTTCATGAAATAATAAAAAATAATTCTTAGAGCCCCTTGTTATAGTTTATAGACAGATAAACTACTCGCTCTACTGCCGCTGGTACCGCGTGTCGCTTCAAAAAGGAGGATGAAAATTTTCTGCCGAAAAGTGGTTGGAACACTTCACAACACCTTTGTGAAGTTACCACGCACGTGGCCGTCCCGAAATAAGCAGCTAATCGTACTAAATAACGATGGAAACAACTGCATATACAAACAGATTCTCTGTTTGCTGGCTTGGAGCTCCTTTCGGCATCTATAAACTTTATCCAGACAAAATTTATTTTTTTTTTGCTCTAGGAAATACCCATATGAAATACTCATATGAACTAAATCGGACTATAATTAAGCCTGTGGGAAATAATATGTATATACATGTATGTATATAAACTAAACACTTTGGTGCTGCGAAATCTTAGCAAAAACAATTCTTCTTATTCTTCTTCTTCTTCTTATTTGCCGCTGTAACCACCTTAGCGATTTTGGCCGAGTTCAGCAAAGCACGCCAGTAATTTCTCCTCTGTGCCAACGACGCCAATTGGAAACGCCAAGTGAAGCCTAGTCCTTCTCCACCTGATC
>NW_016241026.1:0-1044 GCF_001687245.7 Rhagoletis zephyria | reverse complement strand
TTTTGACGATTTTCTCAGTAGACTTTCTGTTATTATTTATAGAATAGCTTACGAAATTTATCTATGTTAGCAGTCCAAATAAAGCATTTTTAATGTAAAACTGCATATCTGAACAATCAGTTGTATGGAGGATATAAATAGGTTACAGTGACCCGATCTTTGTTAATTTTACTGTTATCTTTCTGTTGGTAATTAGTGTAAATATTGCGAAATTTCATGTTTCTAGCTGCATATATGGAGAAGTTATAACAAAGAATTTCGAATCTGAACAATCAGTTGTATGGAGGCTATAGGTTATAGCGACCCGACCTTCGCCATTTTCACTGTAAGTATGTTTTTTATAATAGGTGGAAATATTGCGAAATGTCATGTTCCCAGCTGCATAAGTGGAGGAGTTATAACGAAAATTCTCATAACTGAAAAATCAGTTGTATGGGAGATATATGTTATAGTAACCCGATCTTTGTTATTTTCACTGTAAGTATTCTGTTAACAATGAGTGGAAACGGCGCGAATTTTCATGTTCCTAGCTGCATATATGGAAAAGTTATCGCGAAAAATCTCATATCTGAACAATCAGTTGTATGGAGGCTACAGGTTATAGCGACCCGATCTTCGCTATTTTCACTCAAAGTATTATTTTTATAATGAGTGACAACAGTGCCGAATTTCATGTTCCTAGCTACCTAAATGGAGGAGTTATAACGAAAAATCTTATATCTGAACAATGAGTTGTATGGGAGCTATATGTTATAGTGACCCGATCTTTGTAATTTTCACTCCAAGTTTTCTGTTGATAATGGGTGGAAGTATTGCAAAATTTCATGTTCCTAGCTGCATAAATGGAGAAGTTATAACGAAAAATCTCATATCTGAACAATCAGTTGTATGGCAGCTATATGTTATAGTGGTCCAATTCTTCCGGTTCCGACAAATATATATATATATATTAATACATTATAAAAATACACCCACCTACCAAATTTCATCCGGAAATCGCGAAAACTGAGAGACTAGATTGCATACAAACAGACGGACAGACAG
>NW_016241025.1:0-1044 GCF_001687245.7 Rhagoletis zephyria | reverse complement strand
TACAATTTTTTTAGCTAGTACCGGGCTTTACACAGTTCAAGTATTGAATACAATTCTGCTTGTTAGTGGAAGAGGGGGGTTGAGAAGAACAGGGAAGTGTACATACGCGTCTGTACCTTCAAGTGGTTTCAAGTTTCTTGCTTTGCTTTTGACATTTTCGTGTTTCCCATTTAAAGAACCAAAAACTGGAATGCAACAAAATTTAAGCGTGTAATAGCCCGAACACAATGAAAACGACGAGCTACAAACCACAGCTGTCAAATTATTTTAACACGTACTCTTATGTAGGTTCTTCCTCTTCTTTTATGTCAAACTCATACAAATTCATGATGTCGCTGCCGCGTTCAAAGAAATCATGTCGCCATCGACAAAGCGCTTAGATAATAAAGATGACAAATTGGAAGCTGTGGTCGGTAGCTCGTCGTTTTCAATGTGTTCAGAACTTAAAAGCAAATAGAAAACGCAAAACGCAACGCAAACGCAAAAGAATGAAACAGAATTGCTTTAAATTACTTCAATTATGTAGATACATCGGGTGTAATTAATTTTAAAAAACTAGTTTGAATATATTTTTGAAACCATACTATGGTGTTAGAGAATCTGCGTCGATGGAAGAAACTATTGATATAAGCCAGGGTTTGTCTAATTTCGGAGCTTCTTGTATTTCCGTTTGATAGTTTAAATGGATAAATAATCATGTAAATAACCATGTAGAAGTCGTAGTACGGTTCGGCTATTTGTACAATGATTTGGGATCTTGTAGCACACGCTTGAAATATGGACTTTTCCATAAATTTTGGAGTGAGTTCTATGCCAAAATACTGTGGCGTAGCCGGAGTTGGACTGATGAAAGTTTTTTGTAATACATACAGTTCTCTCTACGTTTACAAGCAATTTGTTTTTCTACGATTGGGAATTTTAGGTTTTTATNTTAGAGAATCTGCGTCGATGGAAGAAACTATTGATATAAGCCAGGGTTTGTCTAATTTCGGAGCTTCTTGTATTTCCGTTTGATAGTTTAAATGGATAAATAATCATGTAAAT
>NW_016241024.1:0-1044 GCF_001687245.7 Rhagoletis zephyria | reverse complement strand
CGCAATGAGGCTGATTATTTCTTAAGCTATATAACCGAGCTAGGCGTACTTCAAATAGAACATACTACTTTTAATAACATATATTTTTATGGTACACTTACAGGCTAGTCTGATCTATTATTTGATGGTGCATGTGATGGTGATGGTGTTTTTATTTGCAACATCAAATAATAGATCAGACTAGCCTACAAGTGTACCAAGTATATTCTACGAACTGATCGCAACAAAACCAAAAAACATATATTTTTTTGTTTTCTCTTCTTTAAATACCTGCATTGGTTCCTTTCTTTTTTATGATCTTTTTGGACCAATCTTAAAAAAACTACTACACACAAAGAAAAAAGTGTGCACTGTAATTTTAAACCAAATTGTCGTGATTTGTTTTTAATGTTACATATATTCGTTTCAATCATTTCAAATAGGGCTCTTTGGGGAATTTATTTTTAGCAAAAATTTTAAAAACAGTAATTTTGTTTACTTGTCGGGCAATATTTTTTTCATAGGGAAATATGTACATTGGATCCTTGGCTAAAAGCCTCAAATTAATCGCGTGGTTACCGAGATATACACACCTGGTCATAAGTGGGCGGTGCCACGCCCATTTTCCACAATTTTATCATAAACGTGTTTTTTGCTAAAGAATTATTGCAAACATCAATTTTGGATAAATTAGCTTCTGTACTTACTGATTTATCGAAGACTAGCAGACCCGGGGAACTTCGTCCCGCCCAAAATAATTTTTTTTTTTTAGTGAAATATTTTGGTAGAACCATTTTCACCAACAATTCCCGTTCACGATTTCCACTGATACATTTATCTGCTAATACATATTACGGTTTGGTGGTTGTCAGAAGGCATATTTCCATTGCCGTCTTTAATAACCTAACGAAAGTGTATGTTCGGGAAGAAGTTCTTGAAATTCTCCAATGATCTGGCGTTTCACAGAACGGTTAGTCGCAATATTAAATAAATTTGAAGAACATTTTCCCATTCACCATTCCCATCTGTCCTAGAAACTATATGGTATAGTTGGTGGCAATTTAA
>NW_016241023.1:0-1045 GCF_001687245.7 Rhagoletis zephyria | reverse complement strand
ACAAAGGCGATCCACCGACTCCGAACGGCGATTGTATTTTTATGAGAAGCTGTTTTTAATAGCTGAATGCACTCGGATGTTTGTCATTGCCGATCGCTATTAGAAAAAACATTTTATTTTGATGTTGGTCGGAAACTGGGTTCGAGCCCAGCACCTGCTGAATCGTAGTGCGCACATCTAACCACTACACCATAGCGACCACATAATAGCGATTAATGCAATAAATACCTGAATATGATATTTATGAAAACAATTTTTTATTTGATAAATAAAAATGCGATATTATTGTAGTCATAAAACCTAGTGCAGTAATTGATGGACAAGAGCTTACACTTACATATGTACATATATATTTGTACACTAGGGTGGACCACAAAATTAAATTCGTAATTTTAATGCTCTCAGCCGCTAGGATAGTTTTATAATATTTCCTAGAAATGTTTTCTCTACAAGAGACTTCTTATAATAATACCCAAATGTTTATTTAACCATTTTTTAACATCAACTCTTATTTTTAGGTCGTACAACAACCCAAAATAATGCCATCGTCAGTATTAAGAAATGTTAAAATAAAGAATTGGCTGAAACAAAACAAACAGAGTTTTCCGATCGAAAAATATTGATTTTCAAGAATTCTCTACCAATTACACGAAAAATTGTTTTTTCGCTCACATCGAATACATAAAAACTTTGAGCGACCTCTCCCAAAATCAACGGTAAGATCTAGCCAGAGCAAACTTGAACTTTACTATGCTAAAATTTAATGGTATTTAAGTGTTTTTCATTATTTATTGTATTAAAATATTTAAAAATTTTCATTGAAAAAACTTACTTTTGCGAGTTCTGCCAAAACTATTCGTTTCGTCGTGAAGATTTAATTTTCGACGGTAGGGCCAAAGATCCCGCTCTTGCCCACCCTGGCATTGAAATCGCCAAGTATGATTCTTTGTAGTTATTCACACCTTCCAGTTCATTCTGGTTATAAAAATTATTATAATTTATAGAAAATATTTTATAATTGGAAAGTGGGTAAAAAATATAGCCA
>NW_016241022.1:0-1045 GCF_001687245.7 Rhagoletis zephyria | reverse complement strand
CTTGTTTATAATTATTTTAATAAAAACTATAGTTTTGTTATTTTTTTTTGTTTATTTTAATTAAAACTATTTTTTTTTTATTTTTTTTTAGTTATTTCAATAATAATCAAAATTGTTTTTAAGAACTTTTTATTTAAGTAGTTATACGGTATTTGAGTGGTATTATTGGCATATTCTCAGTTTCCTTCAACCAAAAGTGGAAGTGATGAAACTAAAGACAACAATGAAACTTCATTATTTGAAAAACTTCAACTCGAGTTATTATAGACAAATACAGTGACTCAAAAAAGTGATTTTTTTAATATTCGCAATATTTTTCGGGTAAAAATTTTTTGTTGCTTTAACTAAAACCATAAAAACCGAGGATTCAAACTATATACAACATATAGAAAAATTCCAAAATTTTTCGTCTAAATTTCGAATTTTTTACTCTGAATTTAAAGAACAATTTGAGGTATGGTTTTAAAGCAAATACTATTTGAGTATAGCCAAAAATGTGCTGGTTAAAATTCCCATTGATTTTTTTTATTTTTTTCCATTGATAAAAAATGGCGTTGATTTAATTTTTTTTTGCGAACAATCATAGTGCGTAATTACATACCTGTCAATTTTTTCATTTATATTTAAATAATCATTTAAAATATTTAGGTAATCAAAAGCTCCTCGGGATTCCAGTAAAATTAGTTTTGAACGGAGCGCGATATGTTCGTCTTATATCGATATACATTTATATGCATGTAATTATATAAAAAGTATGCAAAGAAATTTATAATATATTTAAAGATAACTACGAAAAATAAATCGGGAACGGAAAGTTCATCAAAAATCTACCAAAATGAGAAAAAATTTACCTTTTTACCAACCCAAATTTTTTCTACCANCAAAAATCTACCAAAATGAGAAAAAATTTACCTTTTTACCAACCCAAATTTTTTCTACCAATTTTGGTAACAATTTACCAAAGTGGCAACCCTGCTCCTGTGACATTCCATCACTAAGCATCATTGGTTGTTGGTGTTACTATGCTGCTATTGCAACGCATGCA
>NW_016241021.1:0-1045 GCF_001687245.7 Rhagoletis zephyria | reverse complement strand
CTGGCAGCCTTCTTGGACGTGGAACGCGCCTTTAACAATGTTAATTTGGTATCCATATACTGCTTCATGGTGGCCGTAAGGCTGGACCCAATGACCACTCTCTGGATCGACAATATGTTGAGCACCAGAATCACCAATGGCTCCTTGGGAACAGCAGAGGTAAAGAAACAGCCACACGTGACAGACCTCAAAGGGGGGTGTTATCCCCCCTGCGGTGGAACCTCGTGCTAAACGAATTCCTGCTCCGCACATCGAAAGTCGCTAGGATCGTTGCTTATGCGGATGAATTAGTCATTCTAATCGTGGGGAAATTCCTTCCCCGATCAGCGAGATTCTATAATCTGCAATTAGCGATCTGGCAGGATGGGCAGAAAGAAACGATCTAGGTGTTAATCCCACGAAAACCGAACTTGTTCTCTTCATCAAGCGATATAAAATAGACAAATTCCGAACTCCGTCCCTCAATGGAGCAAATTTTGAATTGTCAAAAGAAGCAAGGTTTTTGGGGGTTATTCTCGACTCTAATCATTCTTGGAAAAGGAACAGCAAAGAGCGAAGAAACAAGGCTCCCATTGCGCACTACTCCTGCAAAGCTACGATTGGAAAAGACTGCGGGCTGCGACCGCAGATAATACATTAGATTAATACGGCACTATTTTCACCTATGGTGTNTCTACTCAACTAGCAAAAGGTGCAACGACAAGCATGCCTATGCACAACGGGGGCGATTTATTCAACGCCACAGGCAGCTCTAGAGACCCTCCTGTACGTTAAAAGTACATCAGCTAAAAGCGCTCTATGACTCCCTCCCACACAAACTGAAGTTTTAACACAAAATATCTCTGGAAGTATTCATCGTAGAGTGCTGCAACTTACTATAGAGATATATAATACTAACGCTAAATTCATGGGAAAAAATGGAATGAAAACTGAATTACTGACATTAGAATGTGTATGGGATGTTCTGAAGTTCAGTTTGTATGGGAGGTGCACGCTCTGTTTTTCAATAACTCCCATTTTTTTCCATGAGTTTGGCGTTGATATT
>NW_016241019.1:0-1045 GCF_001687245.7 Rhagoletis zephyria | reverse complement strand
TAATAGCCGCTAAAATATAGCATTATTTTTATGTAAAAGGATGGAAACCGTTAAAAAAAGTGTAAAGTAAATATTATGTAAAAATCGTGACTTGGCTTTCGTAAAACAGACTTTTATATGTTCAAATGATGAGTATATGTGTTTAGGTAGTTCTCGAAAACATTGTCCAAATAGCCTGGTTTGGGAACAAGTTATTTTCTTACCACACTCAACCCGGAAGGGGTTGAGCTACATAAATAAAATAAGTATGGTCATATGTACATAAATGGTTTCATCTAGGGATTAAAAAAAAAATATTTTCGAAGTCCCCAAATTAAAAAAATATATATATTTGCTACATGTCTCGCAGATATGTCTCGCAGATATCCTTAAGCAGTTAGTCTTTATAAACACTCAATTTTCACTTAAGATTTTTCCCAAATTGTCCACCAATACTATTTATATTCTGACTGCAAATGCTGCATTGTAACACATTTACTAAAAACCGCTGGTAACTTCCTGAAAAGAATACGAATGTTTTTGAAAATAATTTACGAAAAGAATATTCAAATTCGAAATTGCAATCCATAGATTCTCTCAATGATTTGCCTTTTTACGAAGGCTGCTCATCAATAGTCTTTGCAAATCAGCGCAAGTGTCTTTGTAACATAGCTATGCTACAGGAGATGAAATTTAATCCAAATTGAGGCTGGTATTTTTTATTGCTATCAAATACTTCCATTTTCACTATTTATCACCATTAAAATGGACTATTTACCACCATTAAAATGCAGCGCCACTTGCAGCCGGGTAAAATACTAAAATTTAGGCTAAGTTATTTTAAGCGAAAGGGAGNATAATTCCATAATTTTCGTCTTTGTTTGATAAATAATTGCAAAAAATACGCGTTTTTTCTACTAAGAGTTTCATGAAACTTTCACAGATATCAACAGCACCAAATTCGTTTTTTCAACATGGTTGACAACCGCTGAAAGCCTTTCTTTCTTTGAAAGTGTGACTTTGTTTGATTGCTGTCTAATGATGATTTTTATTTTACAAAAACAAA
>NW_016241018.1:0-1045 GCF_001687245.7 Rhagoletis zephyria | reverse complement strand
ATTGCTGTGCAAATGAAAAGTCTAATTTCTTGACTATTAAATAATGTATTTGTATGTATGTACTATGCATCTGCGCAAGTGAGAAGAAGTGTGGTTGTATGTTTTTTCGCACTATTTTGCATTCAATTTTGCATAGTAATTGCTTTTATGCATTGCCAATATATATATATACATAGATTTGCTTGTTAGCTAGTTAGTTCTTTTATATGTATGTTTGTATGCTTGTATGTTTGTATGTATGCATGTAAATACGTGAGTTTGCGTCTATTTGATGCCTTCAAATTGCTGTTCAATTGCCACTTTTGTGTCCTTTGTTGCCAATAAAAGGGTCCGGCGGTGAAATTATTTTTGCTCATAGTGGCGTTAAAATGATTGACTTGAAGGCTCAAAACAGTTTTCAGCGCACCTTTGTGTCTGTGTGATAGCTATTGTGTGTGCACATACACGTGTGCTAAAATGCTAAAAGTGCCGTCAAACGGAAGCATAAAAAAACGGATTCAATTTAATTTTGGAATCACTGATAAACACGCAATCGGACAGGCAAGCAGTTACTTAGTCGGAAATACTCTGAAAATTTCAGATGTTAAGGTAGGTAGGTGTGTTTTGCGGAGCGAAAGATANATATGACTTATTGTGGCTTATGCACATATGTACATACATAAATACACAGGCATCGTTTACGTTTTTAAAAGTGAATTAACTCAAGATACATATCTTATTTTTGATATTATACCGACAGCATTTCGAGGGCTGAGTGAAAGATCGACCTATATCAGCAGCCAGTTCGAAAACGAGTCAACTCAGATAACTTTTCAAGAAAGTCCTACTATAGAATTTGATTGAAGAACGCTCTACACAAGAATTTTATTGAAAAACACCCTATCTCAGAAATTGGTGGAAGAACGCCTTATCACAACATATTTTCAATATAAGATAGGGTGTTCTTCAACAATAATCTGAGATAGGTAATTCGCCAACCAAATTCTGAGGTAGGGTGCTCTTGAAAAGTTTTCTGAGATTCGGTTTCCGGTCGAATCTCGAGATA
>NW_016241017.1:0-1045 GCF_001687245.7 Rhagoletis zephyria | reverse complement strand
ATGGTACGGAAGTTATGTGAAATAGTTATATTGGTGTCAAAAGAAAAATGTGTAAGCTTTGGTTTGATAGTATGAAACTAAATTAACCTTCACGCGAAGATGGGAGAATATACTACCGTATAATTGCCACGTGCATAACGAATTCTGAATATGTTGACGGTTAGAGCCCCTTAATAAAAAAAAAAATAACTATACTTACATATAACGAATTATTTCAAAAAATTTTGCATTTTTCGTTGTATCGGTATTTTAGTGTGCTATAAGTATAACGGAACTATAGATACAACAAAGCATTTGTCAAACTTCATCAACTTCGTATTATCGAAGTTTCACTGTGGAGGAGAATGCGAGTATTATACCACTATTTGCTTNTACCTTTTGCCAATTTAAAACAGATTGTAAATTTCAGTGTGACTACTCGGCTTTGCGTAGTTACGCTTTTTTTTTTTTGTTGACTTAATGATTTTATTAATACAACTATTCTTTTAAGCTTTAAATCTCATAAAATTCAATATTAAGTTAATTAATCACAGTTGGAAAAACGAAAACCCAAACTGAATTAGCGTTGGCGTCAGTTTTTTGCCAGAAATACGGATTACAGCAAAGGTATGCTTAACTGGCGACGGCAAGAAAATTTCAGCAAAAAATAACTCAAATAAACTAAACAACTCATAACTCTAACATATTAATATTGAAATTAAATTTGAATTAATTATATCAAATTTTAACCATAGAAAAAAATCGACGCTTTAGCAGAAAAGATTTAAGCAGCGAACGCATGTGGGCGCACAGAACATAATTTGCTGCTTAATTGGCATTAAATTGTGCGTAAGCGTTTGCGATTTGATTAATTGTGGGTAGTTCAAAGTTCTATAGAAAGTAAATGCATTCAGCGGCACGTACATACATACATATGTTTGGTAAATTTTATCTGCAAACTTCTAACAAAACAACCTATATCGAGTTTGATTTTTTCAAGCTGAAATAAGTTGCTTTTTCAGGCGACAAAAATATAACTGAATATGTACGTACAATATGAGTATGC
>NW_016241016.1:0-1045 GCF_001687245.7 Rhagoletis zephyria | reverse complement strand
GTGCCACTCGCCGACAGAGTGTACGATAATTGTACGGCAGCCGGAGAAGTAGCAAATTGTGCTGCAGCCGCCGCCGCCGTTGTTGTTGTCAATCAGCACTGAATGAGCGCCCAATGAGGAGACAATCAAGTTAGTGTGTTACTGTGTGTGTGTCTCTTCTTTACAAGTACTCTTCAAGTGATCGGTTATCTCAACCCCTCCTCTCCCTCTCTCACTTTTCCTTTCAATATTATTTCTTCTTTTTCTTTACTTCAAGGTTGTTTTGCCTTGTGCTTCTACTGCTGCTGCAGTGGGCACTCTGCCGCACAACAAGCATTTTCACTGGAAACCTACAAAGCGAAGCAAAGACAGAAACAAGCGGTACAGCACTGGTGAACTGCAGTAGTTGACATGAAAAGAAGAGGAAGAAGAAAAAAAAGAAAAAGACCTGTTTTTGACTCTGAAGAGAATGCTTGCGTGCAGTGCAGAAGTGCACAGGTAAACATCGATTTGTTTTTTTTGCAACACACTCTCACCACTGCTTTTTGATCTTTATTTGACGTAGCGTGGTTTTTAATTTTCCTTTTTTGTAAAAAACATAAATAATAGAAAACTAGCTTTTCTACTTTACAAACAATCAAGTCCCCCTTATATTGACAGAGTTTACGGAAATATGCTATTTTGATCCATTTTTAACTTAAATTTAAAAGTTTTTATTGATTGACTGAGACAGTGTAAACTGAGTTAAAATTGTTATTCAAATTAAAAAAAATACAGACAAAAACAAAAAATTTTTTAATTTTGCAAAATTAAACTTACGGCAAAATAGNCGTTTGCCCAATCTTCGCCCCAACTGTTTTTAATTAGCCAACTTGGTGCTGCGTCCCCATCGTATCCGACAATGTAAACGGCATGATCAATTTCATTATACGAGCAAACACCAGTGTAGAATTTTCCTTTAAAATTTGCAAACATGTTTCCTGTAGAAATCATTACTGTTATTGGGCCTCGAGTTGCAAGATACTCCATCATCATTGCTTCCATGAGTTCATTTTTCTTTTCATCA
>NW_016241015.1:0-1045 GCF_001687245.7 Rhagoletis zephyria | reverse complement strand
ACAAACATGTGTTTGTGATCAGCTGATTTTCTTAATTGCAAGTTTTAGCTGGGAAAAATTTTCCCAGAAGAAATTTGCAACTCTCTTTCACATTTTGCTCTCTCAATTTCCCCTACTTTGCAAGCTTTTTGGGTACGAGAACGCAAAACCAGTAAAAGTTTTCTAAAACTTTAAATAGTTGGGCGTACGAGTACACTCCTATACTTAACGAAAAATAGTTAAAATGTAAAACATTGAAAATTAAAGAAATGACTTTTGTTTATCTTTTATTAAATCTGATTAAAAGATCGAACATTTTGATGAAAAATCGTTAAATTTTCCTTTGTTTTGTATAAAATTTGAAAACACGGTTTATATGATTTTGTTTTTAACATGATCAATTCTTTTTATAAAATAATAACAAACAAATTTTAACTCTCAATATATTGNAGCAGACTCTTGTTGTTAAGTGTAGCTTAACTAAATTTTATGGTTATATTTTGCATTCAATTTTATACGTACGTATTAGGGATGCCAATCCCGCGATCCCGGGATCCCCCGGTCGAAAAATTTGAAATATCGAACTGATAGTAAGAATTAGTTTATGAATTTTGAAGTATGATTTTTGTAAAATTCCGTTTGGACTGCAATTAACAAAAGGCTTAAAACTTTACTTTTAAATTGCAGTCTGAACCTTTTTTGAAGAAGATTTCAATGAATTTACTCATAGCATCGCTAATGTAAACGAAACAGAGAGTTTTAAGGAAAAGTTAGATAATTTTTTAGATCAATCTACTCAAAACGCCCTCAAATCGAAAAACTCATAATTTGTCCGACGTGCTGGTAAAAGAAGTACAAATATTTTGTAATGGAGGATATAGGGGGCAATATCTTCAAATGGATTAAGTCTACCTTTTGACAGATCAGCCTAAAAGTGTTGAGGCCGAAATATGTTTTTCAGCAGTAGGTTTTGTGTGTAAAAACTGCAGGTCAAGCTTGCTCCTTGCTTGCGCTCCGCTTTGAATGCTTTGCTGCTCTTACGAAAACATTTTAAATGCAATAATAA
>NW_016241014.1:0-1045 GCF_001687245.7 Rhagoletis zephyria | reverse complement strand
GAAATTTTGGGTCGCGATGGCTTCAATCTGAGCTCCTGGAGGCTATAGTCATACTTTTCAAAGATCAAATAAAAGGCAGTCTCCCCAGAACCGCTTTTCGGATAGATGTGCTGAGAGCGGGCCAGTTGCGCTCGAAAAAGTCCATTTTTACATACAACGCAATCGGCCTTTCGGGAGTCTATCAAAACAACCAAGAAATACTGATGGCTCTTAAGCTGATGCCAGATAAAACGCTTGCTTCCCTTTGGCATGACAGATTCGCTTTGACAGATAAGATGAATTGTGTGAAAATGTACAAAGCATTCCGCATAGATCGTTGCAGCTACTGCGCGAAGCGAAAAGATGGCCAATACTCATATTTTGGAGCGCGTTGACATCAGCTGGTTTAATAGTTATACGCTTATATTTTTAAAGCTTAATATATAAAATCCACAGCAATTTTGACGAGTAAAAAGCAGTAAAGATTTATTTTCTTGGCGTTTATTGTGGCATACCTTTTGCATCTGCCGCTTTGCTGGCATAGTTATAAATGTCACGCAAAGCCAAAAAGTCTTTTCTGGAATCAGCTTTATGTATCTACTTAGGAGATACAACACATAATAAATAAATGTGACTCAGCCGCGGACCTTTTCTCCAAAAGGACCTGCGAAAGCTGGAGACCATCTCCTCTGACGGGTTAGATATAACTCCCCAATTCTTTGAAGAGTAGTTGAGGGACTTGGTTTTCGAAATGATTTACCAATCTATGCTTCCCCTCGGCAGCTTCCGTGGAGAATACCTCCGAAAGTTATGAGCGTTATGCCTCTGCTTTGGGTTATGGTTTCTTAAACTCCTTGCACATGACAGACTTTGAGTTGTTCGTGACAAGGTTTAGACTACAACAACCGTAGAATTTTGGAACATCTTCCAGTATACCTCAGGCGCCTGCAGTACAAAGTACCGCCTATTGGACTAAATAATCACATAGCCTTAGTTTTCGCCTGACAGATTCCTGTAGCATTTTTCAAGCTGAACTAGCAGCGGTAAATAAAGCTGCAAGATGACT
>NW_016241013.1:0-1045 GCF_001687245.7 Rhagoletis zephyria | reverse complement strand
GGAAATAAGACCATCGGTAAAGCTCATGACATTGAAAGGAATTTTTTCTGCATATAGCATCAGAGCGCTATTTTTTAGGCAGAAATATGTGTGAGAAGGGTTCTGCTCTTTAGTTGTTCAACCCAAATTAAGAATTTTTCATTATTGGTTTTCAACGCTATTCTTGCATTGGCCAACGCAAAAAATCTTATCAGGGGCCGCGTAACCAGAGGGAATGAGCTAGTATTCTTGAGAAAATAGTAAACAGAATTCAGCTAACTCACAATCCTTGAAAATAGAAATAAAATTAAAAGGTGGCTCAATGTGTTAAAAATGAGTTTTTATTCATTATTTAAAATAACGAATAAAATAACGAATAAATTATTCGCAAGCAATAAATTCACGAACAATTTATTCGTGAATAAGTTATCTGCGAATAATTATATTACGGATAAAATTTTATTCGAATAATTATCTAAATAACAATTTATTCGAATAATGCCCAACTCTGGTTACAAGTCACCGTATTAAATCATTTGCTATTTTTGAGTAAATTACATAACTCAGTCTGGACTCTTAGGTTCATTGTCTGAACCTGACCTAACCTAACATTTTGTCGATTTCGACAGCAAATTATGCAATGAATAATTTTTTCTTGCTTTTAGTTCTGCAACCATAAATATTTTATACAATACATATTTTTTGTTGTTTTTGGTAACAATTTATAGTACAGCGCATATTTTGCCTTTCTTTGCTATATTTTCTGTGCTTTTTTTTAATACTAGAACTACTTTATTCGCGTGACAAACGAGCATTTTATGGCTTCCGTTGACCTGTGCCAATGCCAAGCTGTCGCGGTATTCGCATATCCTGCCTTTCTTTTACTTATACACTTGCAATGACAACGACAAAAGTGTAGTAGAGTAGTAAGTACATATATTAGTAGTTAGTAGGTAGTACATACATTGATATTTTAGTGAGTGTACTCGAGTTCATTGTTGTTGCTTCCCTTTACTTTCCTCTACTTGCCACCAGTTACCATTGTACTATCATTAGTTTTTAGCTT
>NW_016241012.1:0-1045 GCF_001687245.7 Rhagoletis zephyria | reverse complement strand
AATAAAAATTCTTGAAACTTATTAAATTCTAAGGCAGGAATAGGCGCATGGAAATACCTCAGTTCGATTTTAAAAGAAAATTTAAGTATGTATTCTGAGCTTTTCCGCGATTCGTTTTGCGAAAATGACTTCTTTCTCAGAATTCCCAAACTGTATTATCACAAAAGGACGATCCGGAAAGCTGGCGTTTGTCCTCAGATAGGACCAATTCACTAGCATATAGTAGATTTAATTTAGAGATCTGCTACTGATTTTATATCAGCAATGGCAAATTTTCCTAGAAACCAATTGCTGTTTACACATTCAGTTCTAACAGTCATCAATGTCGTCAATGTCATCAAAATCTCATTTCAGAAAACAGGAAACTATAGATAGTTTACCACCCCTATGTTTATACTTATGACCAAGATAGCCACTATTCGAACTGTCAAAAGGAAAAGTAAAAGCCTAGAAGAATAAAGCATGTGATGTGTTCGACTCAGTGGCGTATTTGCCTTAGGCCCAATAGGCCGCGGCGAAAAAATACACTGATGGCAGCAAGCCATCCACGACCCAAAGTAAATATGTACGCGTAAGCTCAACATAGCGGCACTTAATAAACATCCAGGTCTAGGGAACTTTAGAATAAAGTTTATTATATTACTAACCTGACGAAATTAAGCAATCCAGAAGGGAAAAGAACGGGCAAAGCATTACAAATGGTTTTTTCTACAGACTTAGAATACAATTTTTATAGAGGAACCAGTATAAAAAATGGTAATCGGAAGAGTGGTATCACTTTCTTGGAATATTTAAGGGGTGAAGGTCTTCAAACTATTTACCCAAACGTGGACATCGCTCTTCTTATGTGTGTGTATTTCCGCCAACCTCACCCACAGATCGGATCTCAGTTAAAGAATAGATAGACGGCAGCCTTGATCCGAATTAACGACCCAGGCGATCTGATAAAACTTGTTAATGTTTTTTATTCATTCAGTTATTATTTTTATTAAATCCAACAAGTAAGAAAGTCTAAGTTCGGGCGGAGCCGTACATTAAATACCCG
>NW_016241011.1:537-1045 GCF_001687245.7 Rhagoletis zephyria | reverse complement strand
TTCACAAAAGGAGAAAGCAATAAATCCACCATTGAACAAGAATTAACAGTAATTCACTGGGCTATTACATACTTTAGGCCATACATATACGGTAAACAATTTCTTGTCCGTACGGATCACAGACCACTAACATACTTATTTTCAATGAGAAATCCTAGTTCTAAATTGACTAGAATGAGACTTGATCTAGAGGAATATGAACTCACAGTTGAATATCTTAGGGGCAAAGATAATTATATCGCGGATGCTTTATCGCGAATAACAATAGACAATCTAAAAGAAATGACTGAGTCAGTAGCTAAAGTACTCAGAATAACAACACGTTCAATGACAAGACACAGCATGCACAGGTAGTAAATTAAATAAGCATCATCAAATATATAATAAGACCAATATATACGTTCCTATAAATAACACTGACGTCAGGAAATATTGTAAATTAAAGATTACCCCTGAAAGATGTTACATCAAAAGAGGTAAATCGATAATTGCGTATATATATATCAAT
>NW_016241011.1:0-338 GCF_001687245.7 Rhagoletis zephyria | reverse complement strand
AAACACCTGAAAAATCCAATGACTATTACAAAGACACCGGTACAAGCTTTCGATACGGTATTCGTTGATACCATCGGTCCATTTCCAAAATCGATTAACGGAAATGAATATGCAATCACTATAATATGTGACTTGACAAAGTACCTAGTAACAATACCTATACAAGACAAATACGCAAAAACAATCGCAAAAGCTATATTTGAACATTTTATTCTCGTTTATGGTCCAATGAAGACGTTCATTTCGGACATGGGAACAGAATACAAATATGCGATACTTACCGAGTTAAGTGAATTGCTCAAAATAGAAAAAATAACTTCTACAGCACATCATCACCA
>NW_016241010.1:0-1045 GCF_001687245.7 Rhagoletis zephyria | reverse complement strand
CTTCAGTCAGACGCTGAAGGAGTTCTTCAAGGGTGGACAGTAAGTAGTAGTACTGTTTGGAAAAAAAATAGATGATAACTTCTGTTTTGACGTTGAACAACAACAACAGCTCTAATCATCTTTTCATTTTTTTCTTAACTAGTGAACAAGCCGTCTTTCAGTCAGCAGCTCAGCTAATTTACGCCACCAACTCAATACAGAAAACCATCAAGTCTCGGTGTGATCAGAAGAACTAAACCGAAGTTTGAGCAGGGTTTTTTTCTCTTGTGTGCTCTATAAGTTCATATGCTCTAAGTGACAAACTAACCCGCCTGAAACACATTAATTAGGTCACTATAATGCACTATACAACTGATGTCGATGGATAAACAGTTACGCAATATTACTATTAAACTGTCAAGCAAAAACTTTGTTAAGGTAAAAAACTGTTCAACGATGAGCTTTGACATCCGTTTTAAAAATAAATTTGGCAATAGGGCCAATGCAAAATTGAACTTAAGTTGTGTTTATTTCAACGTTTACTAGCTGGGCCAGCACAAACTCAGTTTAGGCAATTGTTTTTATAGAGTTTTATTAACACAATTTTTTTTATTGATTCCTGCTAACTTCTATAAACATTTATTGACCCCCTCAGATTTTTATCAACCCCCTTAAATTTCTATGCTTTTATTGACAAAAACTTTAAGAAGTCGACAAAAGTCGACAAAAGTCGACAAAACCCTAAGAAGTCGACAAAACCCTAGAAAGTCGACAAAAGTCGACAAAAGTCGACAAATTCGACTAATATCCATAGGAAGTCGACAAAAGTCGACAAATATTCATAGAAAGTCGACAAAAGTCGACAAATATTCATAGGAAGTCGACAAAAGTCGACAAAAGTCGACAAATTCGACTAATATCCATAGGAAGTCGACAAAAGTCGATAAATATTCATAGAAAGTCGACAAAAGTCGACAAAAGTCGACAAAGTCGACTAATATCCATAGGAAGTCTACTAAAGTCGACAAATATTCATAGGAAGTCGACAAAAGTCGACAAATATTCA
>NW_016241009.1:0-1045 GCF_001687245.7 Rhagoletis zephyria | reverse complement strand
CAACCATTTGAGGATGTTCTGAAGGATGGAAAGTAGGATGGTGTAGTCTAGTAGTTTAATATAATCAAATTAAAATTTTTTTAAGTCATTTAAAAAAAGTTCACAACTTACTGATAAAAACGCCAATCTTCTGCAAACAGCTGCACAGCCGCTGGTTGAGCCGATGCAGTGACTGGACACTGCTTCCAGAGCTTGCCAGAATACTCCTTCTCCTCTGCAGAATAGCGCTGAAAAACACGCCATTGGTAAAGGGCTCCCCCTGAAGGTAGAAACTCCAGTAGTGATAGGCTGCCAAGGTGCANACTGAAAAGCACCCCATTGGTAAAGGGCTCCCCTTGAAGATAGAAACTACAGTAGTGATAGGCTGCCAAGGTGCAGAAGGCGGTGTGAACCAGGTGGGCGTTGGTCTTGGCGAGCAGTTCACTGTGAAAGTCATGACGTACAGTTGTTGTACAGTTGTTGTTGTTGTTGTTTTGTTGTTTTACAAAATGGGAAAATAAAGCTGCTGATGCTTTGAAGAGGAGAAAGAGGATCACAGAGTAGATCTTTAATTTTTGAGGTTTTTGGGGAGAACAGTAATAATAATTGTGAGCAGCTGTAGTGAGTTTTGACTTCTCNACTGTTGTTGTTGTGGTTGTTTTGTTGTTTTACAAAATGGGAAAATAAAGCTGCTGATGCTTTGAAGAGGAGAAAGAGGATCACAGAGTAGATCTTTAATTTTTGAGGTTTTTGGGGAGAACAGTAATAATAATTGTGAGCAGCTGTAGTGAGTTTTGACTTCTCCTCAATCAGTATTCCTGCCCAGGTGGTAAGGTAGCCGGCAAGGTAATCGTACTTTGCATTGAAATAAAACAGAGAACGCAGATACTCGTTAAACATTTTGAAAAGTTTTTTTAATTTTAAAAAAGTTTAAACTTGAACAAGTTAAAAACTCATTAAATTTAAAATTAACTTTAATGAATGCTAATTTTTCTATGCCTTGATTTGCCATTTTTGTTACTTGTTTGTTTTAGTTGTACAACATTTTTGTTGAATTACATAAAAT
>NW_016241008.1:0-1045 GCF_001687245.7 Rhagoletis zephyria | reverse complement strand
GAAGCACCACCACTCGAGCAAGAAGTAGACGACTACAAAGAAGTACACCATAAGGAAGGTGGTGTAGTCGAAAGTGGTGCGGAAAGTGTGCAGAAAACCGACAATCACATCCTGTCGCCGGAAGTCGTACCAGCCAGGAACTTGGTACTCATTGTACATCACAGCGGTGATGAGCAGTATGCGAACGGTGCAAGTGAAGAATGCGATCACGTCGAAGTAATGCCAAAGGCTCAGTTTTCTCTTAAAACAGCCACCTTCACCTTCTTTCATTTTGTTCTCCAGCAGCTCTTTGGACTTCTCGTATAAACAATGTTTGAACTTAGCAAAAAATGCCATTTTAAAATTTGAATAAAATTCAGAAAAAATGGCCTGAAAATGTTTTTTTTCCAAAAACGAATAACACAAAAACTACTTGGTTGTCGTTATGTATACACAGTTTTGTTTTATTTGCAAATCGATTTTATTTTATTTTGTCTAGTTATATTATTGCCCAAGTCTCATTCCCCCTAATGTATCCCAGTTATATTAACAACATTTTTTCAGTAAAAAATGCTAAATTTTTTTTAAAGTTTTAATTTTGCAACAAGGTCACACAAACAAAATGGTGGCTCAAATAAAACATAAACTGGTTCATTTTGTGTTTTTTAAATGTAAAGCAGTCAATTAACATGTTAATTAGTATTCAACGTAAATTTTCAGTAAAATAAAAAATTTTAATGTAATAGATAGAAAACTGCATGCTCAGCTTGCAAAACAACAAAATTCAAAAAAGTTAATTGGTTTTTGACATTACTTTTAAATTGTAAATTAAAAAAAGTAGCGGCTACTTAATTTAATCAAGTAAAATATTTTTTATTTTAAAACAATTTTATCAAAATTGAAAAATGTTTGTTGACATTTTTGCCTGCAGTGCAGGTGTTCCTGGTGTCAGTTGGTTTCAATTGATAAACCAACACAAAATGACACGATCTGGGTGAGTGGCGACCATAATCACTATAGTTTTGTCTGCAAACTACACTATCAGTCATACCTTATAAAATTTATT
>NW_016241007.1:0-1045 GCF_001687245.7 Rhagoletis zephyria | reverse complement strand
GCACGACGGGTGATCTTATCGAAGCACTTGCCACGATATGCTAAAGGGTGGGAAGAAACATGAAAAGAAGAGAGAGAGAGAGAGCAAGAAAGCGGAAGTTAATAAATTGTTTTATTACTCATGCAATAAATATGCGTAAATTGTATGTGTACATATGTAAATATGTGTGTAAGTGTATATATGCGTAAGTATTGATTGCTTTGTAATTTATTATTATTGTGTTCTTCAATGGCTTTTGCTGTATCTCAACAGTCTTTGTTGTTGCTGCTATTGTTATTGTTGCCGGCAAAGCGGGCACTCACTCGTCGAGGAAGTAATTATAATAAGGAAAAAGCGGGAAAGACTTAACAAAAAAAAGTGTAATGTATTTGCGTGCGAATTTTGCATGTCGTCTCTGCTGCTGCTGCTGAGCTATATGACATTGGGCGCAGCGCATATCCAGTACTATGTGTGCATGTGTGCTTCTGACATTACATATATGTATGTATGTATGTATGTATACATACATATGTGTTTATTGAGTATCTGAGCAGGAAGTACTTCCTTTGGTGTTACTTTGTTTTTACATCATATATCCACATACTATGTACACATAGAACTGTATCCGTGGGCGTCATATGTAGCAAAACAAAAGAGTTTAGCAGCCTAGTTGCTACCTATAGGTTGCTGCTCTGTACAATTAAGTGCACGCATGCGAAAAATTGTTTGTGTATCTACATATTGTAACTCTTGCAAGTATGCCTAGAATAGTTCGGACAAAAGACTTAAGGTGCGAACTGGCTGGTGTGAAATTTTAATTGTTCATTTTTTAATGTCTAAACAGCAGCACACGTGTGTTGTTTTAGGCAACAAAATTTTGTTGTGAAATAAAAATGCTATCGCTGTATGTTTATAGTTTTACAGATGTTTTCTAAACTGCAAAAGGTTTAGCGTCTGTTGTAAACTCCTGAATTTGGTCGAGTTTATGCTAGTATTTAGTAATTTGATTATAATTTTCATAGCCTTTTCTTTAAAATTTTTTAGTTTCTGTAACATGAGCTTCTCT
>NW_016241006.1:178-1052 GCF_001687245.7 Rhagoletis zephyria | reverse complement strand
CCAGCACCTGCGAAGTATGAAGAGCCATCATCCACTGTGCTACCACCACCACCGCCACCTCAGTCTCCACCTCCACAGCAGCAGCAGTCTCAGCAACAGACAAAGCAGTCGAGTGTGACAGTGTCGGGGAACACCTCTTCAGCTCAGCAACGTTTTGTCACCGGCGCCTTCGGTGACACCTCCTCCTACAGCAGTGATTCCTACAACAAGTACGGCAGTGGCAGCTCCACACTGGAGCAGGTGAGCAGCCACCAGCACGGCACCACCACCAGAGCAGGACAGAGCAGTATGCCGCCCAGTGTGGGCGGTCAGCAGAACGGTGAGCCGTACAAGCCGCCTAGGCGCTCTGCACCTCAGCTGTCACAGCTCTCCTCGAAGCAGTCCAGTCTGGAGCGCAGTAAGCCCCTTCCCCCGCCTCCCTTCCTCTTGAACGGTGCCTCCAAAGTGGAGCCTCCCATTCCACTGAGCAGTACATTCGGCAACAAGGCACCGCCGTCCCCGCCGCCCAAACCGGCCTCCAAGCTAGGAGTGCCCTCGTCCTCATCGCTGCAATATCAAATGTAAGTACCTATAACTAGTGCTATTCCCGATCCACCGACTATAAAATGGGCTGTTTTTGAAGGAACTCGCTGTCACTCAGCGACAGTCGCCCACCACCGCCGCCGAAGCCGCTCAGCATGCCGCCGCCGCCGATGCCGAACAGTTTGTACGACAAACAGACTGTGCAAAGTGACTATGACAATATGCCTGTGGTCATGGCCAATGCCCAGCGTTCTGCCTACCCAGCCGGGCCCATGGACCCCAGCAACGGCCCGCCTGGCTACTACCAGTCACTGCCGCAGTCATCCTATGCATTCCATTCTGCGAAACATGA
>NW_016241006.1:0-168 GCF_001687245.7 Rhagoletis zephyria | reverse complement strand
GAAACCATATCGAACTTTATCAACGGTCCGACGGTTAACAGCGGCTTCTCCAACCCTGAGGCTACTTACAACTCATTCAGCTCTTTGCGACGGTTTGTTTCAAATCAGTATTTACCGCCCTTGTTCAGGCTAACTAACCATTTCTATTTTGTTACAGACCACCGAGCA
>NW_016241005.1:852-1045 GCF_001687245.7 Rhagoletis zephyria | reverse complement strand
TAGTGACACAGTGTGTTTAAAACACCTCCTCTAACAACAGCAGCTTTAGACTTGTTATTGATTAATCTGAGATTGGCAATGCAATCTCTCTAGCTGTAAATGTAAATCAAATAAATATTCAAAAAACTGTTAGAATAGAATAATGAAAACGGGTAATATTAAACTGCAATTGAAGAAATGGTTATGTAAATAA
>NW_016241005.1:558-815 GCF_001687245.7 Rhagoletis zephyria | reverse complement strand
TAAATAAAGATAAATAGAATTTATGTAATACTTGTTTTTGAAAAGGCTACATGTGAAATTGAAGTAATGTTATTGTCGATCATTTTTTACAATGCTACTTTTTAAGAATTTAAACATAAAATAACATTTTTTATAAACGGTTATTCAAGTTCAGGCAGCAAACTAATGATTGCCAAATAATCTAAAAAATAAATATTTTTTACCTTTTAAAATGATTATTAATGGAGAAACAAATATAAATACAAAAATTAAATAAA
>NW_016241005.1:0-496 GCF_001687245.7 Rhagoletis zephyria | reverse complement strand
GCAAACTGAAAAGTTACGGCTGGTTTTAAAACCAGTAACAAAAAATTCAAACCAGAGTGATAGAAAAAAAGAAATAGAAAAAGCCAACCAAAAAAACTTATCATTCAGCAAAATCAAGCCTCGCTCAAAGTTCCAGTCACCACCACCACCACCACCACAACCAGTGGCCAATGACTCAGACAAAAAAAGATGCATAAACAGTACCAGAGCAGCAATCAAATAACAAGAGAGCAAAAGAAGAAAGCAAAAGTGCAAATGAAAAAACACTACTGTAACCGAGGCGGCAGCAGCAGCAGCAGCAACTGAAGCCAAAGTACGCACTACTTTCTCTACTAACAAAGAGAGAGAAAGGGCAAATGACAATGTAACAGTAGCAGCAGCAGCAGCAGCAGCAGAAATAATCGATCAACGGCCACTGTCGTCGTCGTCGTCAGGACAACGACTGACTGAGTGTACGACTGAGGCAACAGCAACAACAGCAGCAGCAGCAGCAACA
>NW_016241004.1:0-1045 GCF_001687245.7 Rhagoletis zephyria | reverse complement strand
TAGGATAGCAAAAGAAAGGATTGGATAAAAGAGGGTAGGATAGGGTGGGATAGCAATTAATAGGTTAGAACAAGATTGAATAGGATAGGATAGGATAGGATAGGATAGAATAGGATATGATAGAATGAAATAGGATAGGATAGGGTAGGGCAGAAGAGGGTGGAAAAGGAATTAATAGGATAGGATAAGATCATATTCTAGATTGAATAGAAGAGGATGGGCTCGGATGGCATGCGTCAGCAAATAGTTCAAATTTTGTTGTGTAGCCGTATTTTTCTTCCAGGACGAAGTATGCAGGTACGCTAGCATGCCCTGGATTAGCTCGTCGGTTGGAAGGGGTCATATGCGCTTGCCTAATAACCAGCTAGACTAACAAAATTTCTTTTTATTAATGCCTATTGATGGAAAAGAAAAACTAAAAAGAAGAACGCAAGTCCAGTAAGGTGGAGTCTCCTACACTCTCAAAAGCAACAGTCTTGTCTAGGGTTAATATATGCTGTATTGCGTCGAAGAACAGGCCACCAGTACAGACACGAGCTTTCCAAGTTGAATGTGGACTGGATGCGATATAGTTCCTCTGATATCTACATTTCGGTCGAACGCCTTCCAAAAATCTAGGCATCCTGCTGCAATCCTGACACTATTAGAAACNTTTTTCTGATCATCTCTGTTTATTATCGTCACGAAGAAGTCCACGAACGTGGGGAAGGTTTTTGCTTGAATTCACCAGGGAGCGACCAGAAAAGATCCTTTTGCTCCCGGCACAAACTTGAGTTTCCAGTGTTTAACCAAGTATCCTATGGTGAGCGGGCACCTAGTTCAAGGTGCTTCTTCTTGTATATTATCTTAGAGTGGATGAACACTCCAAGGTACTTAATGTATAGCTGCGATGTTCTTCTACGTACTGTATTTCCCAACTTCGTTCAGAACTCAACAATACCACTTCTGTATTGAGACAAGCCAACTTCAGTTGTGCTTTATGAGCCCATTTCTAAGTTTCCCATTGAACAAGATCTTATCATTTCAGTTTTAGAACTATTCCTTG
>NW_016241003.1:0-1045 GCF_001687245.7 Rhagoletis zephyria | reverse complement strand
CGACACGTCTACGGCGATTGAGCCCTTTATTTGCCTTCCGCTACTTTGGTAGCACACACCATCTCATCTCCCTTCGAGTGACAGTATATTGGAAGATCTTCTAAAACAACTTGCAAAGAGAAAGTTTCCATTAAAGAGCCCTGATCGAAAACATTTAATGAGAAGCGCTCCACGTCTTGCCGACCTACCCATCATATGACTGTACATATGTATATAGCAAATCCAATGACCACATAAGCACTTATGGCGAAAGGTTCGTAGTGCTCAAGTTTTAAACACATAAAAAAATTAATTATAGCACATTTTTAGTTACCTTATTTGTTTACCTTTTATGTGTTTCTGCGCAACAAATCAAATTACGGTACACGAAATTCGCTAGCATCAAATTCCATTGTAGCTTACAACTTTGCTACCATCATTAGGTGCAAAAGTCGTTGAACTTTCACGAGTGTTGCGAGCACAACTAACGCCCGACTCACAAGCACAACAACTGCAATAGGTACTTTCATATGTACATACATACGTACGTTTCCTGCTTTGCTTGTCCAAGTAGCAACTTGAGAAGCGTTTCATTAAATTAAATTAAAAGTAAAACTACAAGCGAAAGCAAATGTTTGATGTTTGATGTTTGGAAGGGAGGAAGATTACGAGTATTATTCAAGTCAAATGAGGTAAATATGCATTTTTTAATACTTTACTAGAGTTTCACCTAAATAATGGCAGTATAGAGCAGAATAAACTCTAAGGCTAAGGTTAGAGACTGTGTTTGGCAAAACTTAAAAACTATCTCTAAGTGAAATAGTTTGGTTCAATAACAAATTTGATTATGCTATATACATATGTATGCATATTTCTGATGGAAAAGTAGCCAACAAAGTTAGAAAGACGTTATTCTCAAGTCAAGCAAGTACATTGAACTATAACTTCTGGCTACATGGAAAAAGCTCATTCACCTGACACAATTCTCACAATCAAGCAGATACAGTTGGGCACCACTTCTCCGAAGGCAGAAAATAACACAAGACTACATACTAAAAAAAAAAAA
>NW_016241002.1:0-1045 GCF_001687245.7 Rhagoletis zephyria | reverse complement strand
AAAATTAATATACCCTTGTGCACAAGTGCGCTCGGGTATAAAAAGACGCACGCACACTTATACACTCCGGTTGTCCTTCAACTTTCACCCTCAATGCGGACGTTGAAGTGCACTTTTGCATGAGCGAGTCGTAGATGAGAATAAACATCTAAAATGTTGACTATGTTGTTGTTGTTTTTGTTGTTATTTATGTCACTGCTACTGTGCCTTTTTGACGTTTGCTGTATGCTTACAATATAAATATTACTTTAATATGACAGCCACCAAACACGTGCATTGCACAAGTGCACATAAATGAACATGCAAACATATATATTTACGAGTACATATGTATGTGTGCCAGTCTAATGCATTTATGTTCAGCAATAAATACGAGTTTCTGAGGCAGCGCGATGCTGTGTGTTCCAAAAATATAATTTATCATTTCCCACAAGCATGCATATCTGCCTGTGCCTGTATGTACGAACTAAGTATTACTGTTACTCGGATGAGGAATCTTTACAACACTCATTATGTTATCATCAGCTATGATATTGTCATTATCATCAGTTTTAGTGAAAGTGTCATTAGGGTTCGTACTTAACCCTCTAACACGTAAGAATGCCTCAAAACATTCATCATATAATTGCAACTAAATAAATNTTCTAACGGTACTTTTCTTTTGATTTGCAGAGAACATATGTTTTTTCAATGAAAAGTTTTGTATGTTGCTAGTTGAGTTTTGGTGTGGTAATAAAAGTGAAATTAAACAAGTTTTTCTTAGTCATAATTTTTTTCGTCAAAGGTGAGTATATTTACTAAGAATATCCAGTTGCAAATTTGTGAATACGTGAAAATTGTGCGTTGTAGAAGTGAAATAACAATGAGTGCCTTGAGACATTCTTGGAGCTTTGAGCGAACTTTTTTTGTAAGCAGTTATTTCACAACTATTTACAATTTTCGTGATATTCTGCGTTTGTTACAAGACTTTTTGCATAAAGATTTTAAAAACCAAACAGAAATGGCAGAGGGAGTGCGTAAACGCTACAAGTTATCGGATTTGAGT
>NW_016241001.1:0-1045 GCF_001687245.7 Rhagoletis zephyria | reverse complement strand
GGCTGAAACAAAAAGTGTTAAACCATGTTACAGTTTTGCTCGTCACTGTTCCTACATGTTATAAATATGGTAACATTAATTAAGATTTTATGTATTTCATTTTAATACAAAAATTTCCAAATGAATTCCTCTGCATTAAAAAGCTGGAAACAAATTAAAACTAAATTAATCATATGTTAGTTGCCATAAAGCGACATAAAAAACTAGATGAAGCGAGAATTTTCAAAGTGTGTAAACCTTTTAAAAGCTATTTTGATTTGATCTCTTTATGTTTGCTTAATCACGAATAGTTGAACTTGCTTCATTTTTTTGCTTTCTAGATAAAGAAAATAATAATGGTTAATAGAGGTATAATTCGTTTTTTAAATGAAAGATTCTTAATTTTAAAATGTTTAATCTTTTCCCTAAATCGAATACCCTAGTACATGCCAACACATATATTTATGTGTACATGTATGTATATGCGGATCAATACACTATTTGATGCTGTTTTTCTTCTGTTCAACTCTTTCGCTTGTACATTATTTACATAAATGCAATACACTCGCGATAACGTGAACTAATTTAAACAAAGAGAGTTCACATTTTCGAAATTGCTTATGTTTGCAAATGTAAAAAATTAAGGCAAAAAATCCCATCGCCCAATAAATTAAGGCTTGAATAACTTCCCCTTGAGAACTTTCGTTGAATTCTCTGCATAAACTACTACGTAACTCAAGAATGATAGAATGCAAGATTGCGCCGATCGGAGAGGATTTTTGAGAATAACTTGTGTGTGACGTCACACTGGTGCAATTGCGAGAGAGAAATGCCAAAANAGTGTGACGTCATGCAAACAACGATTCTGTCAAATTCGTTAAGAGAGGAATAGCGGTCCGAGATCGGCGCAACCTTTGTATTCTCTCAATCGTGTACGTAACTCACTCCCATTTTCCGTTGAAGTGAAAGAGAAAAAGATGAGCTCTACAATGATATAGACGTAGTCATGTCGTTCGAATGGACAGAAACGCTCCAACTCTGAAAGTATTTAACGCGGGTCGCGATT
>NW_016241000.1:0-1045 GCF_001687245.7 Rhagoletis zephyria | reverse complement strand
AAGGCCAAAATAGAACGAAATCTTTTAATAAAGATCGAATTCCTCTGATACATATGAAGCCAAAATGTTGTATTCAAAGTTTTGCGAAATGCTTGAAGAAAATGGCTATAAGATTCTTTTTCCTCCCCTGTAACATTTTTCAAATAGGACTTAGCGACTTTTCACTCTAAGCTAGCGATATTCGTTTTAATAAACAACAAAAATAAAATAGAATTGAATAAATAAAAAAATACCACCCTTCCAGTGGTTTTTGAATCAGAGCAAAAAACTGGAAAAAGCATTTTTCTCTTTTGCAGCATGCACCACGGCACCCGTAAACTGGCGGCGTAAATTTGTAAATATGTATCACCAACGGCAGCTAATTATTGCTGGCCTTCTCATTAGATTAACATTCTGTTCTAAATGTTCTCTGTTAACATTTGCGCCTGCTCTTTACATTAAAATTCTGTTATAAAATTTCTCACAAGGCGCCATCTGTGAACATTTTAGTAGAGCCAACCACCACACATAGTTTCAATTCCTTTTAACATTTTCTTCCAACAGCGCTGAATGTGGAAGCTATTTGCCACCAAAACAAGAAAATTCGTTGGAACAATGGAAAACTTCCACAACAGTGTTGCCTGAAAGTCCAAATGTATACTATGAAAAGCTGATAAGAAACGGATGCAAACGGATTTTGTATTCAATCTGAGCACTTGCCTCCACAAGTTCAATTATTTAATCGCGGCATTCGTGCCCGAGTGATTACTCATTTCGAATCGAATGAAGCAAACTGGTAGCTGTCTTCTCCACAAAACAATTTAAACGGGCGAAGCTCAAAATGAAAATTCGATTAGAGTTAAGTTCGATATCGAATGCTGCAATTCGGTTCCTGATGTGAATAAAATCTGTAGATGGATATGTAGTGTACTCATATACATATATGTATGTATATATTAAACTTTGCAAGCTGTAATGACTAATAGCTGATATCCCTTGCTAAGGGAAGCAATTTTATCAAGAGGGAGCGAGAAACATAATTTCTGAGCAAACTTTTAATTATTGA
>NW_016240999.1:0-1045 GCF_001687245.7 Rhagoletis zephyria | reverse complement strand
TCTCTCTTCCTCTTTTGCGCATTTAATTAAATAAAATGGACCGAATAATTTATTGGCTACTTTGCGGGGGCCAACTGGCTGGGCAGGGAAGGAAAAGGGAATGGGAGGTCCTTTTTGAAGCAATTTTCTTGCTTGCCTTTCTGTTTGCTACAGTTTGGCAGCTTCTTAGCAAGCATCTTGCTGCAATTAACTGCCGCCTGAATTAGCTAGTTCTCTCTCTCTCTCTCTCTCTCTCTCTCTCTCTCTCTCTCTCTCTCTCTNTCTCTCTCTCTCTCTCTCTCTCTCTCTCTCTCTCTCTCTGGCGAGCTTGTCTGCCTCTCATATGTCTTCTTTTTTCTTTGCAAAATGCCTGTCTCTGTGTGTGGGGGTTTCATTTCACAAACAGAACTCGCAGCATTTTGTGGTAGTTGTGGTGGTGGTAGTTCTGTTACCGCCACATCCCTGAAATTGCCCTCAAAATTGGGGGCAATTTTTTTACAGAACTGCCAAAGGCGGTGGCAGTAGATGAAAAGTGAGGTTTCGATGTTTTCATTGATGTGCTTTCTTTCTTTTCTCTGTGTTATCTGTTTTTCTTCTTTTTGATTGCTCTTGATTAGCTTCTGGTATTATTATTTTTCTTCTTCCTTCACAATAAGAAAGTTGATACCATTTTTTCTGATTTTCTGCAGTTAGTCGTTTTACCATTTTTGGTTCATTGAATTGGCGGCAGAACTGTTTTTGTTTTTCCCAATTTGGATTTCCTGTCCTCCTTTTCTTTCGCACATTCTCACGGCAATCATCATCATCAGCATTGTCCTAGGCAAAAGGCAACTGAAAAAAATGCAAATTGTCAATTTGGGCGCAAAAATTGGCCCGTCGTTTCCGAATAGACTTTGCTCATTGTCGCCCAGAATAGGCGAGCTAATCGAATGCTAATGCAGTGAGCAATGAGCAAAGAAGAAGAAGAAGAAAAAGAAGAAGGAAAAGTAATCTTACTTTTATTCCCTCATTTACTTCGCTGCTCTCTTATCGAGGTGCCGACTACCACCACCACGGCTACTAAATA
>NW_016240998.1:0-1045 GCF_001687245.7 Rhagoletis zephyria | reverse complement strand
GAGGGGATAATAAATTAGAACACAAAAAGCAATGTTGAACCAAAAAAAAAAAATAAAAGTAAAATCAAAGGCAACCAAAGGTAAAAGTAGGAAAGCAAAAAGTTAACACAAACGAGTAAGTAAGACGCATTTGCGCACAAACACGCATTTGTGCTTTTGTGTGAGTGTGTATGTACTATGTGTATGTTCATACGAGCGAGGGTAATTTTCACAAAACAAAAAGTGCGTTGAAGCAAAGCAAATATGAACATACATACATACATACATATGTATGTACGTCGAAGAAGAAGTGCGGCCAAAAGGAACGGGTAGCTAGCGGCGAAAGGTGAGCTCAGGTTTAAGCAAAGGTACACAGCGAAGGGAAGGGAAGCAGCTATGTAATGCTGCCAACAGTGGGTAAAAGTAAAAGCTATGAATAGCAGCACTGCGTAGCAAAGTTTGCGCAATCGTTTGCTAGGGGAGGAGGATCATCGCTGGAAAGGCTGTGCGGCATAAGGATCACGTACTAAATGATAGGCAAACGGGCATGAATGAGTACCAACTGGGTGTGCGCGCGCGTGTGTCCAAGTGTGTGTGTATATTAGGGTGCTCCTTAAAATGACATCTATTGTTCTACGTAAGTACATAATAAACAATTCACGAAAATTTCTTAATTAAAAAAAATGAGGAGTCGCCATGAAGATTTAAAAATTTTTTTAATTGTAAAAATCGACAAAATTTAAACTTTTTCATATTATTGCTGAATTATAGCTGTTCAAAGTCAAAACTTCGTCGAATTTTCGCGGTATAAAATAAAAAGCGACCACAATTTTTTTTTTAATTTTGAAATTTTCGTGAATGGAGTGGTGCCTCATGATGTTGACATTTCAAGGACCACCCTAGTATATATACACAGTCAGGGTCAAAAGTTAGCATACACCTTGTTCTAAAATAATAGTCACAATTATTTTCATGAAAAAATTGTTCATAATTTTTTTATGAAAATATTTATCATTTTATAACATAAACCATATGAATCAAAGTTTCTTGCTATATATAAAATTCA
>NW_016240997.1:0-1045 GCF_001687245.7 Rhagoletis zephyria | reverse complement strand
AAAAAAAAAAAACAATTTTTTTTAATCTTAAAAAACAAAACAAATTATGAATGCAAATGAATTTTAGCTGGCACAATTTCTTTGGTTGAACTAACTAGATAACAAAAGCGCAGACAAAAAATTAAAAAAAAAAACTGCGTAACATGATAAATAAAACGTAGGAGAAATAAAAATTAAGAAATAAAACATTAACAAAAAATCTTAATTTTGTATATTAAAAACAAAATTCAAAGCAATACTTGTCGATTGGAGCAACATTTTTATTATTCCACAAAGAAACCGCGTGAAAGTTATAATAAATGTAAAATTTAAAAAAACGTCAAACGAAAATTCACAAAAAAATTGTTTGGCTGTCAAATCTACTCTACAGCACTTTTTAAACAGCGCGCGCTTCCCTCTACATACCACACCACCCTATCGTTATCCCCATAAACACATCACCGCGCCCAGCCATTCGCCAAAAGTACGCACGCAACCGCCAATAACCATGCAAATTTTATGGCCTGCCACTTTGCGTAAACAATGGCCGAAGTAAAAACACAGCAGCAACTAATAAAGAAAAAATAAAACCACGAAAACCTAGAAAAATTTTTAAATCCAATTTTCCGACAACCATAAACAATACAACAATAAAGGTTATTAAATACAACCACACAACAACAGCAGCAAGAAAAAATACAACATACGATAAAAACCACAGCAATCATAAAAAAAAATTGCATTCTTCATTTGCGGCATTTCCGTAAAATGCCAATAGCCACCAAAACCGCCACAAAGCAGTATTCACAGTTGCAGCAACAACAACAAAATCAAACCGCCAACACCATGACCGCATCTGATGACAACAACTCAACAACAACGCATGCAAGCAGCAGCCACAGCAGCACGACAACAACCACAGCATCAACAGCTAATAATCCACATGCGCACGCCGCCACCGCCGCCGTCAATCTGAACAACAGCAGCGCTGCCAACTTTAGTGGCGGCATCTTATCGTTTCCGCCACTACAACCGCCACCACCTCCACCGCCCGCTTTGAGCAGCG
>NW_016240995.1:0-1045 GCF_001687245.7 Rhagoletis zephyria | reverse complement strand
GGGCAGCGACTAGGAAGCACTGTAACCAACCAACCAGTATGTGTGTGTTGGAATGCAAATACTTATCTTTCAAGGCAACTGTCTAGTTTCTGTCTATTCACTTTGGAACACCGAATACTAGGGTTCGATCGCTGACTACGGCACTTCACATTTAAATACACCTTTTTTTCTCTGAACATCATAAATTAATCAATAATAGTTTATTAAACTTTGATCTAAATGACTCTGATTTGTTGAAAGATGTAAATGAAAGTTTAAAAAGCTAACTGGCTACAATCACAGTTGCTAAAAATAGCCCGGATATTTCAACAAATGCTTGCGCTTATTAATCTAATGTCAGTGAAGTGCATTGATAAGCGAAAGAGCGTACGAGCGAATGCATATAATTCTGCGTTAAGCGTTGCAAAAACTAAAACACTATATATGTAAACATACATACTTACATAGTATGTACATATGTAAGTAAAACTAAAACGGCGGGGATCTCCTGCTCTCTTACGTCACACATCAAAACTGCTTATCGCTTCCTAATCACTCACCATGCCTCGGCCCATATCAAAGAAAAACACTTACCCACTAACGTGGCAAACGGGGTGCGGGGTTTCGGAGAACACAAATACATACACATGAAATCATGCACAGCAGCGGGACGAACACGTCCTCAGAATGACCGACGTAACTTTTGTAAGACAAATTGCTCGATCGTTATCGTGTTTGGAATGGTCTCGCTGGCTAACGACACGCCGTTAAGTTTGATTAAATCCATACGATTTGCCCAAAGCACAAGTAAACTTGTACTACATCGAAAATTAATGGCGTTGGAAATGCATNAGAGTTCGGCATTGTTTAGCTGGAAACAGCACAAAAGCGATTCTGGTGTAGAAATACCAGCGCGCATCCTATCTATCCTCGGTAGAACGGAATCAGCCGAGTGAGACCATGTACCCAAAGGATTTTGAAGATCAAGTTGGCATCCCGGTGGTGGTGAATAAGCACCGGGAGCACCACGAATTCCAGGAAGACACCGATAGTGTTATAAAAAAAA
>NW_016240994.1:0-1045 GCF_001687245.7 Rhagoletis zephyria | reverse complement strand
GCATCGTCGCTTATGATGCAAAGTAAACATGTATGTACATATGTATATATATATATGCAAGCATGGAAAATGGAAATTGAATACTGGTCCAGTGGGAAAAAAGAGAGTTGCATATTGGAAAATGATTATCTTAAATCGCTGTTTCTCGAAATATCAGAATTAATTTTTTGAAGTGGAACTTCTTTAGCGGCGGTTGGTTGGTTGGGAGTAAATTTGCAAATTTAACGGAAATTGCACACGGAAATGGTGCAGCGGAAATTATGCAACGGAAATGTTGCAACGGAAATGGTTGGGACTGAAACAAGTTCTTCTTGTGTGTATGCATATGGTATTAATTTCACAAAAATTTGCTAATAAAAGGTTAAAGAATAACACTTAGAAAAAGACCAATCCAAGAATGAAAGTGAAGGCCAGTACGTACATAGATAAAGAAAATGATAAAGGCAAAGGTAAAAATAAAAACAAAGATCTTTACGCATCTAAAGGCAAAAATGAAGACCAAGGTAAAATTAAACTACTTATATAAGGGCAAAGGTTAAGGGGAATATGTAGATGAAGAAAATATGAAACTTAAAAGTAAAAACAAATATACATATAAAGAAAAAGATGGGGATGAGGATACCGATAAAAGTAAAGAAGAAGATAGAGGAAGAAAGATTAAAATAAAGGTAATTATAGAGAAAAGGATATAGATAGAGACACAGACTCAATCTGGGAACTATTTTGGGGGTTTAGAGATTTTCGGAATTCTCGGGACTCATCGATATAATAATCGATATTTTTATCGGTTTTGTTATCGATTATATATAGACTTTTTTATCGATTATTTATCGATTTTGTTAACGATTTTGTTATCGATATTTTTATTGATATTGTTCTCGTTATTGTTATCGATTTTATAATCTATTTTTGTTCTCGATTTTGTTATCGATTATTTATCGATTTTGTTATCGAAATTGTTAACGATTTTATAATATATTTTTGTTATCGATTATGTTATCGATTTTGTTATCGAAATTTTTATCGGATTTGTCATCGATTTTGT
>NW_016240992.1:0-1045 GCF_001687245.7 Rhagoletis zephyria | reverse complement strand
ATCGGATAATTTAGGGCTATCAAAGTTGATTTGAAGTGTTGCAGGGTCACTTAATTTATGCCTTTTTGGTTAAAAGTGCCTAAAGTGCCCATTATTACCAGTTGTGGCATTAGAAAGATACTTACGTATGGATAAGTACGTGCAAATAGGTACAACACCTTTAATATTCAACTTTTGAAAGCCCGAAGGTGTTACTTATGCACATATGTACATATATACGATACATATGTAGGTACATAAGTAAAATAGACCATTATTGGCTGAAATTCCAATTTTTCAATACATGCAACGCAATAGAAAAAAGATAGGATATTACTATTTTTTAATAAATGAAACCAGGCACTTGAATCGAAGGCCCAATCAAAAATATTTTGAGGTTATTTAAGTTGTAGGGGCTACCCTCATCCAAATCACTGATGGAGACAGTCCTAAAATTGCAGACACCGCTTTATCAGCCCAACCACGACCGAATTCTTCATAGTCTCGATAACTGCAACAAAGTAATTCTACTGATACTACGTTTCGACAAAAACAGACAAATTTCGAAACACAGTAAAACTGCGGTTTTAGTTTCTATCTCTGACGTCAGGATTTTTTTTTTCAAGGACTTTGAAGTTGGGGAAATATGATTATTTCAAACAGTTATTTAAAAAATTCAGTGCATTTGTAGAAAAAAAGTATGCGTATCAAATTAAGGAGAAAATTCTGTTAAATAAAAACGCGATTACATTTTGGTGTGCATAACGGCGTACCTACTCCTTCTTTTAAAATGTTTTCCTTGAATAGCCTTAAAATTTTTAAATACATAGTTACATACAAGTTTCAATCTTTTTGCAACATTTAAAAAGAAATCAACAAACTTTCGTTAAAATAAAGCGAAATTTTAAAGTAGTTGGTACTTGCCATTGATTTTGGAATTTTTTTTGTTGTTGTATTTTTTTATTATAGACGATGTCAGTCATTTTCTTCCATACAAAGTACATAAATATGTTCGATGATGTTTTTATGAAGAAAATTAACAACACCTTCAACTAAAAACATTGCC
>NW_016240991.1:0-1045 GCF_001687245.7 Rhagoletis zephyria | reverse complement strand
GTGGAAAACTCGATCCATGAAAATGGCTGCGTAAACCGCCAATTTTCTTATCCCCTATGTCATGCATTTAAATTTATCTTTAGGCGCGTATATGTATAAAAAAAGCAACATTTTTTGTTTGTATTCATGTATTTTTATTTGTGTTCGTGCGAGCTGTACTCTTGGCGCAGCCTGTAATGTCAGCGTATTTANTACCACAGCCTCACCATTCTGGTTAGGCAGTTAAAATACAAAACTGCGTATCAAAATAATGCAAAATCTCGTATGTGAGATTACATAAATATTTTCTAGAGAGTAAAAACACTCATATTTCATTAGACTAAAATTGTGTGGGCTATAAAACTGCATACCCACAAATTTTCTTAAAAATTAAGAATGAAATGTTGAAATTTTGATGAAAATTTGTTGCATTTTCTAAATTTTGTATAAGGTTTGAAACTGTGATGTTACACTGTTATGGTTAAGGCTTTTACGGTATATTAAAAAAAAAAAATTTAAGTGGAAAAATATTACGAATATTAAAAAAAAGCGAGTAGTCATTTGTTTGAGTCACTATAAATTCTTGGTATGCAGCTTTGTAGCTTATTAAATTTTAGTACAATGAAGAGAAATTTTTGGTTAGCTAGACTTACCGTTGATGATGGGCAACTTTTTTTTTTGTTCGTGTTTCGCATTTTTTCCATATAAAGTATGTTCGAAGATTTTTTTTATATAAAAAAAAGTGCGGAACACCGCCAACACTAGATACTTCAAAATTTGAACTTTACTACATATGTATATTAAAATTTAACGAGCTACATAATTGCATTCCAAAATGTTGTCTAAAGATGCTGATGGAGAAATTATAAATTTTGATCAAACTTTCATAATTTCAAAATTTTTGCACGAAGTTTGAAATTTGGATCTATATTGTGTTTGTTAAATAATCACTTATACTTTCATCTGAAAATAATAAACATTGCTAAAATGTCGCGCCCCAGTTTTTCTTCGATTCACTGTACATACAGTTGTCCACAAAATAATAGGAGTGCGATATTTTGACCAG
>NW_016240990.1:0-1045 GCF_001687245.7 Rhagoletis zephyria | reverse complement strand
CTGTTAGAAGGTTACTCATACGCAGTGTATGTACGTAAACTGAAATGAGCAAAAAATTTCATAAATATATAAATGATTGTAATTTTTTTAGTGGTCTTTGTTTTAATAAAATTTTTTTTTATATTTCATATGTAATATTTATACTTCACACATGCATACATACATATTTTGCTGTGAAATTCAGTGAAAATATTTTTTTCTCTTAACTAGCTGCATAACAGCGCTAGCACAAAGAAGCTTTTAACTGAGATTTTTTATATACATACATAAATAAATAAATATGCCTAGGTACGTGCACTTTTTCGATAAAGTTCAGAAGACTATTTTGAGTAAAAAATTCGAGTTTCCATATTTAATTAAAATATTTCATATTTTTACGTCCCGAGCTGTCACTATTTTCGTATATGTAGAAGCGTAACTCGACCTCCTAAATAAGTATAAAAACCAGTGATTTTTTTTTTAATTTGTAAAAATTTTTTAACTATTTTAGTTCATTAATTAACCACAGCAAGTGCNACCACAGCAAGTGCAGTTAGACCTCAAATCTGCACTGACCGCCTACGATTTGTGTTAGGTACATAATAAATAATACTGGTTTACAGCAAAAATGCGCACCGAATGCTCGCCGATTCCGAAAATCGCCTTTTATTTTCTGTGGAAAAGTTTTTGAGTTATTTGTAGCTTACCGCCAATTAGCTAAAAATAAGAAGTGATTCCACTTAATCACGCTTTTTAAATAGCTTTAAAGTTAGATGAACGAAGATGGCTGCCTACGTTGACAACTTGGCTACACTAATTTTCGGAAAACCCTCCCCAACAATTAGTGACCGGCTGGAATCGGAACTGGGCAAAACAAAAGGGGCTAGGAGTCAACCTTACTAAATCCGAACTTTTTTATTCACGAGGAAATCTAAAAATTTCGAAATTCTCCTTACAAAAATTAAACGGGACTAGCCTCAACGTTTCCTCCAAGGCAAAATACTTAGGTATTATCCGTGACTCCAAACTTACGTGGAGGCGCAACGTAGTAGAAAGCACCGGATTG
>NW_016240989.1:0-1045 GCF_001687245.7 Rhagoletis zephyria | reverse complement strand
CCGCCTTCGCGCCTACCACAACCCTTACCAACAAAGCGTTCTAAGTGCGATTCAACGTGTCGTATGCGTAATATTTTGTTCTTGTCATCGTCTCACCAAGTACCAGCACTTGACAATTTTCACTTTGTCTGACGTTCGTTCTTATAAGGCTGTTTGTTGTTGGCGCGACATGCGCGTTAATTACATATTTTGCCACAGAGCTTTTTATCGTGCTTTCGGTGCTTTCGCTTGAGCATCACTTTGCTTGGCATTCCTTTGCTTGTTTGTTTATATTTATTTTCTGTGTTGTAATTTTTATCTGCGTTTATCGCATTCTTCATCAGTTATGTTTTGTATAAATATTCACTTAGAAGCTTTCTCTTGAAACAATCACTGAAAGCAGTACATATACTACGAGAGGGTGAAAAGCTTCAAGAAGCATTACGTCATGCAAAATGCGCGCTAAAATTGCATGAAAAAAGCGAGTACAGACAATGCTCAATAAAAATACCTTTGATAATACATTTGTAGGGGTATTTTAAAAATCAATTCCCCCACAGGCCCTATTTAATTTTTTTTTAAATATTACCAATGCTTTTAATATTAAATCTGTTTTGTTAATTTTTAAAGAGATCTAGTTAAAAAATTTCAGCAAAGACTTAAGTAAAAAAAATTATAAAAATTCTTCAAATTTTCAAAAACTTTTTCTTTCATTCTATATGAATTTCTAAAACATTTCTGAGTGTGCAGTTATATAAACCACGAAATTTTAGAGCAGTGATTCCCAAAGTGGTCGCCAGGGGTCCCCGGGAGACTGGACAGGGGTCTACGTTGGCGTGAAAAAAATATGGGGGTTCACGAGCTGTAAGTGGGGGTCCACGAAAATTTATCTGGTTTCGACAGTAAAGAACGAAAATGTTTGCTTGGATTTATATATCGATGTAGGCAGATAATACACTACTCCAAAAAATTAAGGGAACAAAATAAATACTAAATTTTTCGGAGGTTTTTGACAGGTCGGTAAAAAAATGCTCGTATTCGGACTTAGAAAAAGCCTTTGAAGCTC
>NW_016240988.1:0-1045 GCF_001687245.7 Rhagoletis zephyria | reverse complement strand
TTTTTTCGTGCACGGCTCGTGCAAGGGTGATGTGATAAGGAAATATGTGATTGAGGTTAAAGAGTACGCGGAACTGTATCGAAAATAATAAAAATAATGTTAATTTTCGTGGTAACCCTGTTCAATGGGCAGATATTGTCCATTTCTATCAGCAGGATACCCATCGTGGTATACGATGTGCGCCTAAGTTGACTACGGCACATCTTAAGCCAACATCCTTTGAAAAAATGAGTGTTCGTTTAGCTGCTCAAGTACTAAGCAATACGGTCGCTAGTGCAATGCTTTCTCTGTATAGTACCGGGAATCTAAACACGTCTCAATCTCCAAGCTTTTTAAATACTGCCGAATTTGTACTTTTCTACGACCAACTCTTCAATATTTTTAATAGTAACGGGATTGGAGCCCTCCGTAAATTTGGTCAACCCTTTTCAGGTAGCACGGAACAATTCGATTTTTTGAGTGAAGCTGAACGAACCCTTCGTTCAATAACTGTTCATGATATACTCTTTGGTCGAGATATCACGAACAAGTTTTCCTATATTAAAGGCTGGCTTCTTAACATCCAAAGTTTGCGACGTTTGTGGATTATACTGTCAAACCATGAATTCGAGTATATAAGAACCAGAAGACTCTGCCAGGACGAAATAATAATAATAATAATAATATCCCAATGGTTTTTAAATTTTAATATTTAATATTTTAAATTTTTGTGCCGCNTATATCAAACGTGCTGGAATGAGAGTTAAAATCCTGGCATAAGCAACGGAGTGGGTCGTGCAATTCAAAATTGGTTTTACAAGCTTTCAGAAATATGGGACAAAAATGTCTTGATACGCGTGAGGGAACATTAAAGCTTACATCAGCCAGAAGAGACGGACTTGAAATTGAGCCTGTCAGTAATTTAACCATAAAAATTATACCAAGCATTTCCCTGCGCCTGGCAAGTGTAGGAAGGTTAATAAGTTTTAAGCGACTCGTATAAGGTGGAAGTATATAGAGAATCCCATCGGAAATTTCTTAAAGCAAAAAGTAGGAATTGTTTTTG
>NW_016240987.1:0-1045 GCF_001687245.7 Rhagoletis zephyria | reverse complement strand
GTCTGGTAATGTTTACGAAGATATTAACATACGTATGCACCTAAGCAGTGCTTGTAATATCTGGGCTCTGTGCCCAATTGACATTTTGGCAAGAGAGGTGACTGAAACCACAGTGAATAAGACAAGTCGTGACGCGGCGAAGCAAAATTGTTTGCAGAGGTGGCAGAGTCNAATGTATTTCATTTATTTTCATCCTTAAAAGGTTTTATTGATAAAAAATGCAAATAAAAATTGATTTTCTTTGGTTTGTAAAATTTGTCTATACCTACTATATAAAAGATTTTGTGATAACTTGAATTGTTAATTTAATAAAAAAATTGGTTATTTTTCTTTACATTTGGTAACTTTTTCGTCTAATCTTGGTTAGAAAGTTCTATGAGCGGCGGCAACACTGAATACAACACAACATATCGTGCGGGAACGAAACTGTTGTTCGTATCGATACTAAAGTTGGTTGTGTGTATATGTACGTACATGCATGCATATGTACGAACGAACATTTCCTTACGCTAGGAGATTCGTTGCGATAAATTGTGAGGTACAAGCAGTGATGGGAAAGTAGACACAATAGTGTCATTTTTGGCACTTTCATTCTCAGAGGCACAAAAAATCACATACCACATTATAGATTAGAAAATTACAAGTGAAAATTAAGGGCACTAAAAAATGCAAATAAGGGCCGTGAGAAATATTTACAAACCGCCGAATTCTATTGTGAATACGCAGTACGAAAAGTAAGTTTTCGCAACAACAAGCTTTTAATTCAGAATTTTTAGAAAGATTTTAAGTTTGCAGTTTTATAGTCCATTAAATAAAAGTGCAAGTTTCTGCAATATCCCGATGATTTTTAATTTTTTTTTTTGCTGACGNTCGAGCACACTTTATATGGGAAAAAATGCATAAAATCGAAAACTTGGAATTTCACTAAAAATTCTTTTTGTTGCGAAAACCTGCTGAATTTGTTTTAATTTTTGTACAAAGTTTGAAATGCCGATTTGTGTACATTAGGGCGGGTCGAAAATCTAATTTTACTCAAATCCCTTGG
>NW_016240986.1:0-1045 GCF_001687245.7 Rhagoletis zephyria | reverse complement strand
GAAAGCACCGTAAGTAGCTCACTAAACATAAAGAATGCAGCTATTATACTCCATTGATAGCTTGGATGATTAATTATAAAGTCGCAGTGAAAACAGATTCAACGCTACTCAATGCATATGTGGGTTTTCCAATTTTCTTTAAACACTAACTATGTATTTGCTATGATCACTTACTGTTTTGTATGTGTGTGTGTGCGAACGCGATTAATTTTGGCGCAAGTCATGCGTTGGGGTCACTTGGCAATCACAGTGGCAACAGAGTAGCCATACATTTGTACATACATAGTTGGTCATAGCAGGCTACAACAGTTTGGCTATTATGAGTTCAGCTACTTGGCTGTTACCAACTGTCCATCATTCATTCATTCACTCACTTGTGCGCTCACTCATTCACTCGTCGGCGTATACATTGCATACACTACACTTCAAGTATGTTTATGACGTATTTTGAATGATTGCAGCCGAGCAGGAGGTCTATTGAAATGTATGTTTGTATGTAAGTANTACTCACGAATTTGAAATGAGTAATTGCATAAATTTCGTTCATGTATGTAAATGCGAGAGTTTTGTAAATGTATGCAAGTATGTACATATATACACATGTCCAACATGCATATGAAGCTGTTAATATTTTAACGTCAGTGGAATTAATTAAAATTCGCGAAAAAATATCGATAGTAATTGACTATATTTTAATCGCCCAATTCTGGCACCTGTTCGCTGAGGGTGTAACTTAAATTAAATATTCGAATATATCGTCACCTTTATGCCAGAAGCATGAATGTCCAGATTTAGCAGTTTTGAATTATTGGGGTGACTTGATTAGCCCTTGGAAGCGTACACGGAAAGCACATATTTATTCCAATTGCACAAATGTAGAGTTAAGTCTTTCCAAATTTTATCTTTCATCTTTAATTTTTCATCTTTCATCTTTCATTTTTGATCTTTCATATTTCATCTTTCATCTTTCATATTAAATCTTTCATCTTTCATCTCTCATCTTTCATCTTTCATCTTTCATCTTTCATCTTTCATCTTTCATCTT
>NW_016240985.1:0-1045 GCF_001687245.7 Rhagoletis zephyria | reverse complement strand
ATCAAAACTATCGATGGTGTGACTATCGATAGTTTGACACCTCTACCATATACCTACTGATAGTTCATTTGAGTTGCACAAAGCTAATGCAGACAACGTGATATCTCTAGTTTTAAATAACCTAAATGNTAGCGCTATTGATAGTGCTATCGATAGTTTTGTTTTTTTCGCGACTATCGTGAATATTGATAGTTTTTCTGAAAACTATCAAAACTATCGATGGTGTGACTATCGATAGTTTGACACCTCTACCATATACCTACTGATAGTTCATTTGAGTTGCACAAAGCTAATGCAGACAACGTGATATCTCTAGTTTTAAATAACCTAAATGATAATCTATCTTTTTTGTCCGATCAGTTCAAATTTATTTTATTTTATGTTTGTAGGCTAGTCTGATCTTTTCAGTTCTGGTGCGTTTCGCTAAAACTTTTTTAGCATCCTCAGGGGTAGTGTTTGTTTTATCTGTTACAACAAATATACAAAAATACAAAAAAACACACACATTAAGTATTAACCGAAAAAACAAAAATGTATACATATATAACAACAAATTGAATTTAATGACAAACCAACTTACATTGTTTAGATATTCAAACATAGATATGTATATGTATAAATACTTAATCACTAAAAAAGAAAATATATCCATACCACTTGATGTGGTAGTTTTGTTTTATATTTGTAAGTGATCATCTTAGCTACAAAGACAGTGAATGTTTGAATCCGAAAGCTTTTGAAGATAAGGCTCATTTACTTTTAGTTGTAAAACTCGATTTCTACTTTTTTGCTTCAGTACCTTCTGATGACAGGTTATCTTTTAATTATGCATTATGTGATTTTGCTGGCTTTAATGAACTACTACTCTATATTAATTGGGATAATTTATTTGCAGATCTTGATACAATTAACAGCTTTACTACCTTGCTTGTCTTGGCGTTAACTCTGCTTTTCTGCAATGGTTTAACTCTTACATATGCAATAGACGTTGTATTCTTACATTTGATGGTATTTAATCTACCCCCTTTGTTGCCTCTTCCGGAGT
>NW_016240984.1:0-1045 GCF_001687245.7 Rhagoletis zephyria | reverse complement strand
ACCGGTGTGGAAAAACTGTCACCGGACTCGAGCTCTAAGCAAAAAACCCTACTATGGAACCTGAAATTAAAGCAAAGTCGCAGCGATCCGCCCACAATTGCACAAAAACACACACCAAGGTACCGCCGAAACCGAAAAACCGGAACATACGGCACTCACAGCGTCCAACCCCGTAAAAAGTACCTTAATAGGTCTTAAAATGGCTCAAATCGGCCACAGGAGCTTAAAAAGACCAACTGGTCCGAAGGTCAGTAGTTTCGGCCTAGACCCCGACTGGTTACCAACTGGTCCCAAAGTGTTTACCAACTGGTCCACCTATACCCCAAGTGTTCCACAAGTCACTTCATTTTCACACTAGGACAATCACCACGTGATCGCCTTTTGGTACTTGTAAACAAGATACCGTAGTCACTATCTACTATCAGCGCTTAAAATGCACTCGACTATACTCTTGTTACACAATGGTAATCAAGGTACCGTACACCGACGCCACTTTTTGGTAAACAAGTCACCGTTAACCGACGCCAACTAATAAACCACTTGTTTATCACTTGCAAACCAACGGCACCGCTCACCAACTGGTAAACAAATAACCGCACAAAAGAAAACCGCCGATAATCACCACTGAAACCTTCCGCAACACGTCCGTTCGCTACGATCGCCTGAGTTTTGTATGTGAAGTAAAATATTCAAATCTACTGTACTCTGTTCGGCTAGAAGTTTGAATGAATTCATGCAGCCCTCTATTGTACATGCAGTAATTTCGCTGACTTTCTTATCTGCGTTGGTGAACATTTGTTGTTAAACATGTGGTTAGCAAAATTTGACGCTGGTATTGCACTCGGTTTCTGCGTCTTTTTGTTATAGTCCCTTATATGTTCGCGAAATCTTGTTTTTATTTTCCGTCCTGTTTACCCAAATATAACTATGCTGGCATTTGCAAGTTAGTTTATACACTCCTTGTTTATCCAATGGGTCTTCTGCTGAAATAAGAAAGTCAGCGAAACTACTGCATATACAACATAAAGGCCTACGACTAAACGTA
>NW_016240983.1:0-1045 GCF_001687245.7 Rhagoletis zephyria | reverse complement strand
TTCATTTGCAGTGCTGTCAAAACCAAATTTTCATACCAACACCCAGGAAAGACTGCTGCATTTAGAAACGACAGGGACGTGTGCAGTTAAGGGTCAAAAATCGAATAATGCCACGGGGCTAATTGCTAAGAAAAGAAAACCTCACAGAAAGAAGCAGCAACAGAATTGATTATTAAAACGGAACTTAAAATAATGAAATATTAGAAGAGNTCCGACCCTTTCGCCTTTCGACGGTCATCAGCGGTAGGGCACATTAAAGCGCCATTCGAGGTTAAGCGCCGCGATTTATGCCTCAATGGCAAACAAACGCGGCATAAAATAAGAAAATGAGGAAACAAAAAAGAAATCAGTAAAGGCGAAGAATTGATGCAAAGTTTTTAATTTCATTAAGAAGTGCTGAGGTCGTACGAAAGACGCTAATAAAATAATTTGGGAAAGGGAATGATGGGGGGGGGGGAAGGAATTGTCGAAGCGCTGAGGTGAGCTATGTATGCATACATACATACATACATACATACATACATACACATATACATGTCCAAACTGCTAGGGAAGGAGTAGAAAGGAAAGAACGGAGCGATAAAAGCAAGTGATTGAAAATTGGCAAAGGTTGGAAAGGCAATAGCCGCGGCGTACTCCCGCTGATTGTGTAGCAATAAACTGGTGAAAGTAAGTAGATGAGCGAACAGAATGAAAGGAAAACGCTGGTAACAAGAAAAGTTTTTAATTTCGCTCTTCGATGCGCCAATTTCTGCATTCAATTTGGAATTAATTAATTTTCAATGTAAAATCCTTCTGAAACAAAACATAAAAGGTGTTGCCTCGGAGGGCACATACATACATACATACATACATACATAAGTCTATACAAAGAACAACACTCGAATTAGAAAAAAAGGAAAGCTAAGGACTGCCTTTTTGTAGGGACTTGATGGCAGTGATTAAGAGCAAAATGTGTGTAAAATGAAAAAAAAAATCAAATAAAAATTATAAAGGCTGAAAAGCCCGGGAATGCACGAGAAAGACGGCAGGGACGCAGAAAGTA
>NW_016240981.1:0-1045 GCF_001687245.7 Rhagoletis zephyria | reverse complement strand
TAAAGAGCACATGCTTACTACATACAAATCTGTATACATACATACATGGCCCACAGTAGATACGACACGGTAAAAGTTTAAGGAGGAGGTTAAGTTTTTACTGGACGTGAGTTTTATATAAGTTTCTGCAGAGAAGGTACAGTTCTCAACTCATATACTACCAGTTTGCAGTTTAGCTGAACTACGCAGTATGTCATCTTTCTGGTATTTTTAACCATTTGCACGATATATCGCAAGAACTATACATTTTTTTAATTTTAACGCACAACCACATTAAGATATGTTTTAGTTTAAAATAATGTAACCTTAGGCAAGTTATTTTTGGCAAAAGATAATCAGTATAAATAAAAAAAATAAATAAATAGTTTCTTTGTTCGAAAATACTGTAGAATTTAAAAACAATAAAGTTTTTTGGTTTTCAAGGACGAATGGGTATTAAAAATGCGATTTTAATAGATTTTATCTTTATAAGTTAATAAAGTTTGCAGGACGAAATTCGGAAAAAATATTGCAAATGTTCAGGGATATTTAGGGACAAAATTTAAAGGACATTTTCCATACTCAATCGTCCTTATGCACCAGGGCGGGAATGTTACATATGTACATTCACGCGGAGCCATAGTTATCCATTATGAATACCTTCTTTGATTGAGTGTCAGGAGGAGCCACATTCCTATAACCGTGATTACTATTCCAAAAAAAAAATCGGCGTATTTTACAAGGAATTACATGGAAAGTAAATGATTCGCGAAATTTTAAAATTTGGTATACTTTTCACTGAATTTAAGAAAAGCACTGTACAGATCATAAGAAACTGGGACTCATGCTAAGAACACTTAAAACATAAATTCTAATTCCAAGCTGATATTGTAGATAAGCGAATGGATCAAAAAATGCAATCTTGACTCAAAGAGGAAATTACTCCCCTAAGCTTCACAATTCCTTTATATATATGTATGTATGAATGTACTATAACTTGTCCCACCAAGCTTCACTTGCATAAAAACAACGAAAAATTTAATAAGCAGAATCGTTACAATGAACT
>NW_016240980.1:0-1045 GCF_001687245.7 Rhagoletis zephyria | reverse complement strand
TCAGAATCAGTAGTGCTCTGTAGGCGCCTGAGCAGGGATTTTTGTTTCCACTACTGTCCTTGAGTGTTTGCGCTGAGTGGGAGCCGACAGATAGGGTGAGCGCAATTGCGGGTCCTTTCAGAGCCCTATTGAGCACCCTCTAGCTTCCGAATCGCAACACAAGAATTTTATCCACTAGAGTATTTGATGGCTGCGGAAAGTGACCTACAGAGACCCTGGGTTTGAGTACATCAGCGAATTTGGTTGCCACAATTTTCGCGCCTTTCCAGGACTTCAAAGTCGGTGCGACTCCAGCAATTCCGCGTGCACGCCACCAATCGAAAAGCATCCGGACGGAAGGTGCAGCCCGCTAAACTTTGGCTTCACGGCACCCTTTCGCTGCAGCCTCACCTTTTCGAGGAAAACCGTCTGAATTGCCTGCAGTTGGTCTAGGGACTAAAGTTTTTTAGGGTACTCTTTGGGAAGTAATCCTCACCTCGCCCCGTCACCTAGATCTAGCTGACACGTCGGTGCAATTAAGATCTCGACAAAGGTTACTTTGGGCTTAGGTTCCGTTGGTTCCGTATGGCCCTTTTGTCAGCTGGACCTGGTTTTATTTTAGATGAGTTTTCCACCGGACAGGATGTGGGTTTCACAGAGCAATTCCTCTTACACCGCTGTCAGTTAGGAATGCCAGTTTGGCCTTTCCTTTTCCCATTGGATGAACGAATAGCCGTTTGGCATCGCTTTCGCTGACTTCTTTGGGGAGATACAATTTGTAGCGCTTTTTACCTGCTCTAGTTAGCTTTTTAGCGGGAGTACCAGCCTCCTCTAGCTATGAGGATAGGAGTGCTTCCTCTGCGTCTGTAGGTGCCTGGATTCCATTGTCATTTGGACTGAAGTCCAGGTTGGCTATATCGACATGCATAGTCGCCGGGTCCATTATCGCATCTTCCCGGTTTGGTTGAGCGCTTTGGCCATTTGGCTTTGCTGCGATCGCCATTTGTTCAGAAAGTAGAAGAGTTTTGTCATCCCGAGATCATATCAACAGGCAGGCCCTTCGTAA
>NW_016240979.1:0-1045 GCF_001687245.7 Rhagoletis zephyria | reverse complement strand
TTCGGCTCCGCCCGAACTTAGACTTTCTTACTTGTTTTTTATTATTTTTATTTTTGTTCGTGATGAACACTGCAGCATATTCTTAAGCTGATGCCAGATAAAACTTTGTGGCTTTGCCAGCAAAGCGCCAGACGCAGAAAGGTATGCCGCAATGAACGCCAAGAAAACAATTTTGTTCTGCTTTTTTACTCGTCAAAATTGCTGTGGATTTTCCAGGCATTTTAGTAAGTTTTGCCTATTTTTCCTTAGTTTGTTTAATGTTCATTATTTATTTTATGAAAGTAAAGCTCTTTTCCTCATAAAAACCATGCAATACCAATTTTCAAACTTTGTGCAAAAACTATAAAACTTAATTCTGCAATGTTTCACCAAAATTTCAAACTTTTGAATTTGCAAAATTATTTTTTGTCGCGTTTTCGGCTTTCATAAATATGGTCACCGTAGTCAAAGCAAATCTGTCACGCAAAGCGAAGCAAGCGTTCTATCTGACATCAGCTTTAGATAATTTATGCCTTCAAGTGCGCTGAAGCGAACAATTTCGTTAGTCGTGATGAAAACGAATGAATATGCATTTTGATCACTGACATGCTGGCAGGTTGGTCGCACCAAAGTGAATAAATCCTAGCTGAATATAGTACCCACGCAAGCATGTGTGTGTATGTTTGTATGTTTGTATGTAAGTATGTATTTTTTTATGTGCTTGCTACCAATATCGTTCGTGTTTTTGCTGGTTAGTCACTTTTGTGCGACCGGCTGGCTGCACACTTGTCAGGCTAGTTTAACCTACTACACCCACACAAGTGTTAACCCACCTACGTATTGAATTTATTTTGTAAACCTTTGCGAGTGAAAGAAGGTAGGCGAGTTTAATAAGAGGCAACAAAAATATGAATATGAAAATAAAGCAGCACAAAAAAAACAGAAATTTTGGGAAAATGGAAAACTAGGGAGAAAATGGCCAAAGGAGAAACAACAAAGGGAAAAGGAAAAGTAAAAGGCAAAACACAAGTGGTGCTTGTGGCAAAATACTCATAGATGCATTTCA
>NW_016240978.1:0-1045 GCF_001687245.7 Rhagoletis zephyria | reverse complement strand
TTTTTTTTTTGTTATTTTAGTATATAAAAAAAGGTTTTGGTAGTTACTCATACATTCTCATTGCAATTGGTAAGTAGTAAGTATTACTACTAAGTAGGTTTACAAACTCTGTTTTCTATATTATGTGCCGTTTTTGCATAAAAACAAATATTAAAAACACGTATCTGTCACTTTTTTCATCCATAAAAACATGTTCTATTTAAACAATCATAAGCAGTAAATTTTTACTAATAATTAAATTTCATTTGCATTGTCAGTAAAGTGGTTATTAATTAATGAAAGTTCCTACTAGTAGTTAAAAATCAATGCCCAATCAGCATTCAAATAAATCGTTAAAAAAATATCAAAATCTCAGCGAATGAGAACAACCATTCTATGGTGCACATGAGGGTAAAAGCGTATTGCATTTAAAAAAAAAAACTATTTCAATTGCTGAATGTTTTTTACTTTCTTCACTTCTTTCTTCTGTTTGGGTCTAATAGATTTTTTAAAAATCGGAATTTTATACAAGGCATATAGTGCTTATCATAACTTTACGACACTCACATATTGACAAAATTTGACCATTTGTCCAATATATTTAATTATATTTATTTGTTATTTAAAACAAAAATTAACAAACTTTCGTAAAAATTTCGAGCTTTTAAATCTTTGTTGAAGGTGTTGCTTATTCTTCCTATTAAAAAAAGAAAATCGTCGAGTATACCATTTATGGAAGAATATGACTGACATCCTCAACAAAAAAAAAAAAAANCAAAACTGCATACTCAGAATATTTCTGACAAATCGAAAGCTTGTTTTGAAAACATTTGTACAATTAACAGTTTTTCAATTGGCTTAAGTTGTGTTCGTGACGCAGGCGTTGCGTTGTTGCGGTAGACAATTTTTCTTCTCGATACTCTCGTTGGGACCTCGGGCGTGGTACAAGGGAGTGTTATCGTCTTCCTGCTTTATGTTTTGTTTATAAATGGAAGTAGTTCATGACTCTATTTCTCAAATTGTTTGTTATACGCCGATGAGTGAAAAACATAGATAAGTACTTGAA
>NW_016240977.1:0-1045 GCF_001687245.7 Rhagoletis zephyria | reverse complement strand
TGAGTTGGCCTATGCGGCAGTGGCATATTGGAGAATCGTGGACACAAAAAGAGTTGTTGAGCTGTCGTTCATAGCAGACAAGACCAAGTGTGCGCCGTTGAAGCTGACCTCGATTCCTCGTTTAGAACTACAACCGGCAGTGTTGGCGACACGTTTGCGTCAATTCATTACTGTAAGCCATGACGTAAAGCCATCGAGAGTGGTGATGTGGAGCGACTCCAAAACGACGATTTCGTGGATCAAGTCAAACCACAGGCGCTATAAACCCTTTGTAGCCCATAGAGTGAATGAATGCAGCGAACTATCGGCATAGCGATGGCTTCCTAATGATGTGTACCCTGCAGATTTTAGTACGCGAATTAGAAGTAATAGGCGGCAGTCATTCTGGGAAAGCGGGCCGACGTTTTTACTGGAAAGCCAAAGTAAATGGCCTGAAAATGTAAGTCATGAAGAAACGGCTGAAGAGTTGCGCGCAAAACTATTATTCCTAGTAATTCCGAATGAACTCACACCTTTTGATAGATACTTATCATTCCAGTGATTGCAGAGGATTATTGCCTGGATATTACGCTCCTCCGATAGTTGCAAGCGAACCACTGGTAAGCGAATATTGGCCTGGCTAGACTCATCGGATTTGCAGAGAGCAGATTTGGTTATCTGCCGCGCAGTAACAATGAATGTTTATGGCGAAGACTACGAATCGTTGAAATTGCACGGGTGCGTAGGGCGCAGTAGCAGACTATGGGAGCTCACACCATACTTGGACGACTTTGGAGTCATGCGAGTCAATGGAAGGCTAAACAATGCAGGCTATTTCTCCGGTAGCTCGTCGACCAATTATACTCCCTAAAACTTGTCGTGCTACCGATTTGATCGTGGATAATTATCAGCGAATTTGGCGTCATTAAAATGATCAGACAATCATCGCAGAGATACGTAGTCGGTACTGAATTCCCCACATCAGAGTCGTGGTTAAGCAGGCTACAAGAAGGTGAGTCGTATGTAACGGGTGATTTTTTTGAGGTTAGGATTTTCATGCATTAGT